>NC_036649.1:3083903-3180706 GCF_002806865.2 Cucurbita pepo subsp. pepo | reverse complement strand
AGAAAGGAGGATGGAAATTTGTGATCTGCACTCCGGGCGATTGATGGATGTTATCACCACGTTGAGCATGTGTGTTTATTTTGTATGAATTATGTATGAGGATTCTAGATAATTGTTATGTGCACATTTAGTTATTGTTATTGAACAGGATTTTATGTTAAGATTAGAGAATTATGATTGGGGGTAGCCCGTTGCTAAATTTAGACCTAACATTTTCCTAGGAGTCTAATATACCAACACGACCACCTTAAGAGTTGTCCTTAGGCTGTAAGATGTTTGAACGGTGTCAACAGTTTCATGGGAGAACAGGAGTTTCTGATCAAAGCCAACTTAACTTAGTCGTTTGCATTGGGAAAGAGAGACTCACGTCGTACAACCCATTAGCTAGATTAGATAAGGGAGGGGTCGTACAGCCCAAGGAGGGTGACTTTATGGACCTGGGAGGTTTCAGCTCACCCCTTAGGTAAGATACCATAAAGTCTCATAGAGTCATGCATGAGGTAGCGTCTCACAGAGGGCCACCAGTCATTCACAGCTCGACAAAAGGAACTCTTAGGGTTTAAAATGAAGGGACGAAGAACCAAAATAGCCCCAGGAAGATAAGATTTGTAATGACCCAAAATTTTCTACTTAATTTAAGGTCGCTACTGTATACATACCATAAACATTGAATGCGGAAGACTTCATTTAAATTCCATAAAACATAACCTTTAACTTAAAAACACAGCCATGGACTTACGTGTTTCGAAAACATCTTTAAAACGACACAACAAAAGACCTGAAATAAAATAAATAAGCGTTTAAGTTTAAAACATCCTATTCTATCCTAAGTCTAAGAAAATAAATACCACTATCCTATGCATGTGTCATGATCTCGAGTTGCGATGTCGTCGTCAGCCGCACAAGAATGTCTTGCCTTGCCTTAACCTGAAAAATGTAGTAGCACATGGCTTGAGTATTGAGTATCAGTAAGTGACCACACTATTGGGGTTAAGTGCAACAATCACATGCAATGAAATGATGGGACCTATCTTTCGTTTCGTTTCGTTTTCCCTACGGTGCTGTCCTAATGGGTAATCGTAGACGTGTACCATATACTCTACACACAGCCCATACGTGCGAGTATGGGCTCACCAGCTAGTTCGCACACCGTTGGGTCACTGTCTTTAGTCGGTGGGCATACTCTGGGAACCCCTTATGCCGAGACCCGTTAAAACTAGAACCGTCACGGCAGCGCTATGCAATGCATAACGATCGTTGTCCTGCCATTGGATGTACGCGTTCGTACCCTCGTGATGAGATGGGGGTATCCCCCAGATGCATGAACACACATAATGCATGAGGTCCCCCTATTTCTACATTTATCTTTAATGACCATAACCCCCCCCTGTCCAAGCTTCATGTCATTCTCATTTTCATTTCATATTTCATACACATTTCTATCGTGGTTATGGTTCCAGACAGTTTACCGTGTTTCATGTCATACAATTCATGCGGTTCACATATTCCATACAAACATGCCATAATCATTCAAGGACCTCATATCGTTACATGCATTACACATCACATCAGACTAAAAGCATACATAGCATACACTCACGTTCACATAACTACGTACTTAAGCACAATAATCTAGCATACAATGTATCATATCATAAACAAGTCATAACGTAAACACTTCATAGTCATATCATTCTCTAACATACCATAGCCTTAACGTTCTTATACCTATCACAGACATATCATTACGTAACGTACCTTAGTCATATCGTCACAAGAACGTACCCTAACGCTATCGTTCTATCAATCTATCACAAACCTATCCCTTTCTACCCATAACCTAACCGTATACTTTCATCAATCTCTCCTATCCATAGCATTCCGGTATGGAACCTAACCTTAATGTTTCATGAACGTATCTTACTCCTATCGTTACATTTCGTTTTGTGCATCCTTCTCGTATCCTATCTCAAACATATCCTTGAGCACATCATACCATAATTATTATCATACAAACCACATATTATAACATAACATAACATATAGGAAGCATATCGATCCACAGACAATTCACACATATCAATATATATGACACGTGAAGAACCACAGGGCACGTGTCAACATCAAATATAACCATGCCGACAGTAAGGTCACTTACCTGGTTAGCTTAAGTCGTTATCACGAATATATATCCTTAATGAAAGTTCGATTCCATCGTTATCCTTAATGAAAGTCCATTGAACTTCAAATCAACCTATGTGAGCCCGTGACATCAGTTTCGAGTTTGAATTTCTACAAAATTGTTTCTCTAATTTATATTGATCCATATCTTATACTGCGAACGTTAGAGTCTTTGCCTGAGTTAGGTCTTGAAATATTTATATATGTTTGTAATAGTATTATTTTCATACAAATCATTTAATACACATTAAAATTTTCCAGATATTCTATTTTCTCTTACCGTGTTTAATACTCTTTAACATTTTCCAGATATTTCAATTATATCTCCCTGTCTCTTACTGTATTAACATTTTCCAGATAATCTCAATTATATTCACAATCTTCCCTCCGTGTCTCTTACTGTATTTCCTTCTTTTTAATTATCCCCTATGTTGAGGATGACTTTTAATATCATTAAATAAAATAGAAGGAAAACTATTGACCTCTTCACATCAAAATATCTATGCAAAACTAAATCTCATTTTTTTTTTGCGAAAAAATTCTGATACGTTAAATCTGTTTAACCCTTTCTTTTTTTTATTTTTGTTTGTTACCTTTTCAATTAGGTTAGCAATTAGTTTGGCCAATTTAATTGATTCTATTTTTTTCTGCTGATCATGTTTCTGACAAGGTAAATTGCTAAATAAAATTAAATAATTGGATGAAGAAAAAGAGATCTGAGATATAAATCTCTCTCTCTCATGTAAATCTTGATCTGAGATATAATTTACGGAGAAATTTCAAATCTGTCTCATGTAAATCTTCATGCAAACCCATCTCCTATAAATTTGATGCATTTTTCTCAAATCTGACCTTTTTCATTTCTGTTTTATTTTTGTTGTCAATGTGTTTGAGGAGAGATTATTGGGGAAAGAAATCTGTCTCTCATGTACATCTTCATCATCTCTGCAAACCCATCTCCTATAAATTTGATGCAAACTCATCTCCTATAAATTTGATGCAGTTTTCTCTGACATTTTTCATTTCTGTTTTATTTTTGTTGTCAATGTGTTGAGGAGAGATTATTGAGGAAAGTGAGGGGAGAGACGAGGGAATAATTATTTTTATTTACTTATTCATTAATTTAAGTTTATTTTTATTTACTTATTAATTAATTTAAGTTTTCTCCATTTTTCTTACTTATTAATTAATTTAAGTTTTCTACATTTTTCATTTCTGTTTTATTTTGGCTGTCAATGTATTGAGGAGAGATTATTGGGAAAGTGAGGGGAGAGACGACGGAATAATTATTTTTATTTACTTATTTATTTATTTATTTAAATAATTTTTTTACATAATAATAATTTTTTTTGTTTATAATAATTTTTATTTATTTATTTATTTATTTTTGGGCTGTTACAAGACTAGAACCAGAGGTCTTAGAGCCAATGAGAAGCTCCGGGATTCTGTTAAGCCTAGAACGCGATGAGAGTCTACAAGTAGGTGGCTTACTAAGTATAACTTTTACACTCATTTTGACTATATTTTATCTTTTCAAGTGTGTGATGCCACAGGTCGAGAGAGTGCTTATTTGAGAGACGTGGATTGTCACAGAGGAAATCATGTTCGGGGGCGTCAGCCTGTCATTTTACTTTCACAAACATTCATGTATCTTCAATGTTAAAACTGGTCACAATTTGTTACATTGTATTGAAATTCTCTTCTTCTGAGATAAATGATTTTCCAATTGATATCTTTTCAAGTATTTCTCGCATTCACACTACATCCACATTATCGTTTTGAGTCACGACTCATTGAAAAACTTGAGCCATAACACTCCTAGGGAATCATCAACTAATCTCCAGTAGACAATCTGTCTCAATTGACATGTCTATAATATGATGAGCTACGAGTAAGAACCATGATGAAGTCACATCTCAAATACCTATGTATATGTATTATTCGAAACCTATTGCAAAGACTAGTAAAAGGTATCCCAACAACGCCATCAATCTTTAGAAACGAATCCATTAAATAGACATAAAAAGGAAATAGTGGTTAAAATTCATTGGGGTTAGGCACATGACCCACTAAACTATTGATGTTAGGCATGAATTTAAGGCATGTGACTCATGTAGGGCCTAGTTTGGACAAGTGATGACCAATGTACCTCATGATTCATTCAAGTCCCAATAACTTTTTTAGCTACCTTCCCCTTTAGCTTCACTAAGTGATAAATTATTTAATACAATTGAATAATAATTCAATAAGGTCCTTTATATTACATGAGTATATATTAAGCAAGTGTCGGCAAATGAAACAATGATTCAAAAGAACCAAACACATTTTAATATATATTATCATATAAACTATACAAAAAAAGGCAGCATCTTTGATCTTTACAATGTAATACGAGCCATTTGATTAAATGAGGCTTGTTGGCTTTGTTTAGACTTCAACTCTTCAGCACATCTTAATGTCCTCTCTATATGGTATCCTCCTCCAATGCTTACTTCTCTCTCCAAATGGCAACAATAACTCTCAAACACACTTACATTTACATGGCATTTGAATCCCATCATGAACAAAAAATCCAGCTCTAGTTGATTCATCTCCTTTGTTGTCAATCCCCCGACTCTTGCATAGTACGAATTTCGATAGTTCCTGTTTCAAAAGTAACGTTAAATTGAGATTGAGCTAGAAGAATACCTATCACGAAAAGACAACAAACATTATCAACTTAATCAAAAGGGATTCCGTGAATTTCTCCCCTGTCGATATGAAGTGATTTATCAGGTTGGTGGGATCCTTTATTCTGTCAACTCAGTATTGGAATGTGGAACAGGTTTGTTCNAATAATTTTTATTTATTTATTTATTTATTTTTGGGCTGTTACAAGACTAGAACCAGAGGTCTTAGAGCCAATGAGAAGCTCCGGGATTCTGTTAAGCCTAGAACGCGATGAGAGTCTACAAGTAGGTGGCTTACTAAGTATAACTTTTACACTCATTTTGACTATATTTTATCTTTTCAAGTGTGTGATGCCACAGGTCGAGAGAGTGCTTATTTGAGAGACGTGGATTGTCACAGAGGAAATCATGTTCGGGGGCGTCAGCCTGTCATTTTACTTTCACAAACATTCATGTATCTTCAATGTTAAAACTGGTCACAATTTGTTACATTGTATTGAAATTCTCTTCTTCTGAGATAAATGATTTTCCAATTGATATCTTTTCAAGTATTTCTCGCATTCACACTACATCCACATTATCGTTTTGAGTCACGACTCATTGAAAAACTTGAGCCATAACACTCCTAGGGAATCATCAACTAATCTCCAGTAGACAATCTGTCTCAATTGACATGTCTATAATATGATGAGCTACGAGTAAGAACCATGATGAAGTCACATCTCAAATACCTATGTATATGTATTATTCGAAACCTATTGCAAAGACTAGTAAAAGGTATCCCAACAACGCCATCAATCTTTAGAAACGAATCCATTAAATAGACATAAAAAGGAAATAGTGGTTAAAATTCATTGGGGTTAGGCACATGACCCACTAAACTATTGATGTTAGGCATGAATTTAAGGCATGTGACTCATGTAGGGCCTAGTTTGGACAAGTGATGACCAATGTACCTCATGATTCATTCAAGTCCCAATAACTTTTTTAGCTACCTTCCCCTTTAGCTTCACTAAGTGATAAATTATTTAATACAATTGAATAATAATTCAATAAGGTCCTTTATATTACATGAGTATATATTAAGCAAGTGTCGGCAAATGAAACAATGATTCAAAAGAACCAAACACATTTTAATATATATTATCATATAAACTATACAAAAAAAGGCAGCATCTTTGATCTTTACAATGTAATACGAGCCATTTGATTAAATGAGGCTTGTTGGCTTTGTTTAGACTTCAACTCTTCAGCACATCTTAATGTCCTCTCTATATGGTATCCTCCTCCAATGCTTACTTCTCTCTCCAAATGGCAACAATAACTCTCAAACACACTTACATTTACATGGCATTTGAATCCCATCATGAACAAAAAATCCAGCTCTAGTTGATTCATCTCCTTTGTTGTCAATCCCCCGACTCTTGCATAGTACGAATTTCGATAGTTCCTGTTTCAAAAGTAACGTTAAATTGAGATTGAGCTAGAAGAATACCTATCACGAAAAGACAACAAACATTATCAACTTAATCAAAAGGGATTCCGTGAATTTCTCCCCTGTCGATATGAAGTGATTTATCAGGTTGGTGGGATCCTTTATTCTGTCAACTCAGTATTGGAATGTGGAACAGGTTTGTTCGAGTACTCGTTGGTTAAAGAAAAGGGAGAAATGGCAAAATATAGGTAAGAGCTCTCGTGAGTCTTGACCCGAATGGAACGACATTGTGTTTGGAAACTCGGGACTCAGTATTGGAATGTTGAACAAGTTTACTCGAGGACTAGTTGGTTAAAGGAATGGGAGAAATGGTAAAATATAGGTAAAAGCTCTCGCGGGTCTCAACTTAAATGGATTGACAATGTGTTTGGGAACTCGTGACTCAGTATTGAAATGTTGAACAGGTTTATTCGAGGACTCACTCGTTAAAGGAATGACAGAAATGGTAAAATATAGGCAAGAGCTCTCGTGGGTCTCGACCCGAATGGAAAGATAATGTGTTTGGAAACTCAAGACTCAAATATAGGTAAAAGCTTTCACGGGTCTCGACCCGAATGGAATGACAATGTATTTGGAAACTCGGGATCGTCACCGATACCTTAATCATCAAATAAGTAAACTTTTCAAGACTTTCAAACACAAAAACCTATTACTTCTACAACCCAAAATCAATCCAAAGCTTTAAAAAGAGAGAGAGATAAAAACAAAACTTACATATCCTCGACATATTTAGAAGCGACCATGACAGTAGTGATAAGAAGGCGATGAACATTCCTAAGATTGATCCGAAACCCAGGATTTTGTTGGCAAAACCGATCAATATAAACATAAGCAACAACGTAAACAGAAGGACCAACTTTAGTATACCGAAAAATCCTCTCCAAATAAGACTGAATGGACATGTCGGGAGCCTCACGGCACTCAAAAACAAGGGCCCTGGACCTGGAATCTCTAGGCATGGACATGCAATTCTTGGCAATCCGATGGTTCCTGGCCATGCTCCTCTCGATCAAGGACGCAACAACGCCGATGACCAAAGGGGTACCCGAGCGCTCCTCGTAGGAGTAGGAGTACACATCGGATCGAAGGCTTCGTGGGGAAATTGGAAGGGCCATTGGGGTTAATGGGTATTGGTTTGAAGGAAGAAATGGGGATTTTATATGGGGATTTTGGAAGGTGAGTGGAAGGTGAGGGAAAAGGACGAAGATCAAGAAATAAGATATGGGTGCCTGTTGTTTAGAGCGACAAAGTACAAAGGAAACAGCTAAGCTTGTAATGAGTTGAATATTGCACAAAAGGATGATCTTTTTTTTTTTTTTTTTTTTTTTTTATGGATTAAATTATGGGTCGCCGACAGTGGTGAAAGGGGAGGGAGAAGGGGATATTAATGGCTTATTTGACCTTGTGGGACTCGAGATTTGAGCTGCGGAGGATTCTAAGTTTTTTTGTACGAAGGGTACCACACTCACACGTGCAGTGTTTTTTGTTTGAGTAATTTTTGGGTTTTCATACTCCATGTTGTTGGTTGTTTTTGAGGTGATGAGCAAGCCGGCGGGGAAGTTGCAGAAGATTACGATCCTTGTCTTTTTATTATTGTTGTTTTTTATGGTAACTTTTTCGTGGATTTTTATGTTGTATTGGAGTTTGATTCTTGNTTTTTTTTTTTTTTTTTTTTTTTTGTTCTTTTAAGTATCTTCTATATGGGAATTTCGATTTTGGGAAAAATACGTGTCACGAGCAAGAGGAAATTTGTCATAACTCGATTCTTCATAATAGAGTCGCGACTATTTTAGAACTTTTAAAATAAAGTAAATTACGGTAAATATATTGGACCCGGTAAATAAAACCATTTAAAATATTCAAGCAGTTAAAATATGTTGTGACTTTGTATGTCACTCTCTCCCGATCTGCATACATCCATGACCCGCTCCTTTTTGTCACCTAAAAAACAGGGAAAAAGTCGAATGAGTACAAAGGCTCAAGAAATAGTCCACTTGTAAGAAATCACGGATCTTCACAATGGTATGATATTGTCCACTTTGAACATAAGCTCTCAAGCCTTTGGTTTGGGCTTCCCCAAAAGGCTTCATACCGATGAAGATGTATTCCCTTACTTATAAACTCATGATCATTCCCTAAATTAGTCAAGGTGGGACACACTCCCAACAATCCGCCCAAGGCCTCATCCGTTTCAATTAGCATAGTCTGAACACTTGTGCCTAAGGCTTCATACGTTCCAATTAGCATAGTCTAAACACTTATGTCCAAGGCTTCATACGTTCCAATTAGTATAGTTTGAACACCTATGTTCAAGGCTTCTTAAGTTCCAAGTGGTGTAGTGTGAAACCTGCCTCTGAAACTTCTTACATTTCAACTATGTAGTCTGGAAAACCTACATTCAAGGCTTCTTACGTTCCAAGCAATGTAGTTTAAGTCATAAACATGTTGTACCGTGGGAGGTCTGGAGTTTCTTGAGTTTTCGAGTCTTAGAACCTTCGTCCTTTATTCATGAATGACACCCAGCATTTTTCTTGTCTTAAAGGAATTAGGACTTGTGTTTAACTCTTTATTTCTTATTCTTATAGCATTTTCTTGGTTTCTTAGGTTCCTTCTCCAAGTGTTATTCTTGAGATATAAGTCTTAACTTACTTTCTTAAGCCCTATTCCAAGCTCGTAGGTTGTAAGAATTTCATATTAACATGCATAAATCCATCAAAATATTATAAAATCATAAGTGTGCTTTGAAAATTTTAGAAGGGTCTTGAATCTTGATAAGGAGTCATGGCTTTTTATGTTCTAAGTGATACAACTTGAAAAACCTACATCTAAGGTTTCTTATGTTCCAAGCGATATAGTCTAAGTCATGATCATGTCGTACTGTGAGAGATCTAGGAGTTTCTTCGGTTTTCAATTTAGGACCTTGGTCCTTGTCTTAGTAGAATTAGGGCTTGTATTGCACTTCTCTTCATTTCTTGTTCTTAGAGTTTTTTCTTGGGTTCTTACGTTCTTGCTTCCAGAGATACTCTTAAAGCATAAGTCTTTACTTACTTTCTCATGCATAAGTCCGTCAAAATATTATAAAGTTATTGTGCTCCTTGAAAATTCTAGAAGGATCTTGTAGTTAGAGTCATTAAGGGTAAATTTGTCATTTCATTCCTATAAGCCTGGGCTTATACCCCTAATGTGGGTCATACTTATATCCTTGACAGCGCATGTTGGTCGTATATCTCATTTCCTTGGGTTAGGTTCTCAATCTCTCCCAAACTTATTGAAATTTTGAGTAAACCTTTATGTTCTTATAAATAAGTCTTCTTAAATTCTTGAGTTACCTGGAGGGCGTTCAATCCTTGAAATATCATAAAGATCTCTGAGGGCATTTCGGTCATTTTATGTCTAATTCTTGATTTAGTCCCTAAACATGCTCTAATGACTTTGAAACTTTACATGATCTTTAAAAATCATAAAAATAAGGTCTTTTATAAAGTTTCATCACATTTGGGGGTCATGAAATGGAGGTAGTTTATAGTAAGGGCATTATGGTCATTTTGCATCATTACTTGGTTTAGCTACTTATCCTAATGAATACTGAATTTCATGTATAACTTCAATATATCATATCATACCTAGCATTAAAATTTCATGGATGAGAGTTCGTTTAGTAAGTTATTTTAACGTTACTTGATTCTCAAGCAAAACACTCGATTTTGGTCCTTAACTCATAGTTATTTACTTATTCTTTCATATTCCTTTAAACTCACTGAATTTCCAGCGATTTCTACCGGTATTTCTTAAGAAAATTCTAAGAAATTCATTTACCTTATTGTTCACGTTCAGTTCCTTAATTATCACATTTTTGATATCCGAATTGCTCCAAATTTTCTTTGATAGATCCATCTTTAAGTCGAGTTTTAGGAACCATACGAAATTTTATAAAAACAGCTTAATTTGAGAAGCACTAAGGAGTATGATAGTTCTGAGCTGGTGTAGCCAATTCAATTACCATCCTTTTCTTCCCCAAAACAAGGGAAGAAGTGTGTGGCCCGAGGTTTCTCTTAATGCCACCTTCTACAGCTCAATATAGAGCATTTTGTCCCTCAAACTTGAAAACCATGTAGCAAAGAAGAGCTAGGGACCAAAAACTCACCTCGTTGTGTATTATGTATGATGATGCGTGTCTTATGGCCCTGCACGTGTCATATGTATGATTGATAGGTTATGTTATGCCAAGTTATGTCATGGTATGTTATGATATGACATGTTATGTGAAGTTATGCCATGATATGCTATGTTATGTCAGGTTATAAAGCTGTGTTATTTTGTGATCGTACCATGTTATATAAAGTTGTTATATAATCATTCATCTTGATGCATAAACCTCCTTAGACCATGTTATGTAAGCATAATTTACAAACTTATTATGATAGACCATGTTAAGTCATGATTATAAGCTATGGAGACTTATGCATATCTGTGCAACACATGCATCGGGATACTTCCCTACTATGATGAGCACAAACGTATAAATTTTGACTTATGATTTATGATATTATGTTCACCATGATGTCATGCGAGTCATTTCTTTATGTGTGGTTTGGCATAGAGCTCATTAACAAGTGTTAGCCTGACAAGTCAGGCCTAAAGGGTGCACGAGCCCATCTCGTGGGTTCATGCTAACACGCGTGGGTCATGTGTTGAGAAGTATCACACATCCAATTTTGTCACGACTAAAAAACTGTCTAAGGTCATGCTATGCTATGTTAAAAAGATTAGTCCCATAATATTGCATGTGTTTGTATTTTCAACCATGCTACTCTTACATTTTAAGTAAAGGTAAAACACCCTTACATGGATGACAATGATGTCATGACGAAGATCATGGAACAAGTTTTAGGGAGGCTGCATTTATGTTTATTTGCCTTATTTTTCTTTATATTATTTAAACTTTAAGTTATTTATTTTCTATTATTTTATTTTAAAGATTTTATTTCGAATGTCTAAGGCCATGGCATCATTTATAAACTGTTTAAATGAAGATTTCCATACTTTACAATCATGTCATACATGTGATTACCTTATTTTTAATAAAAAAATTGGATCGTTACTGTTTGTATCATATAAATAATAAATATGTGAGATTGATCCTTAGTTGTGAGCTTAAAAAATGATCTTGAGAAATGTGAAATATACGGTAAAGCTAAGATTATAAAAGACTTTATATTGTGAATGAAAAGTCAGCTATTTACCGAGTAAATTAATTACTCATCAAGATTAATTTAACTTTTTTTTTTTTTAGATATAGGAGATGTAGGCTAACCGAGGACAAGACCAGTGGGCTAGAGACTACAGAGAATCCATTTCTAAGTATGTTTCATGTACATGTGTTTTCGCTATTTTTATGCGGTAAAAAGTACTGGATTCACATGTTTTACTTGTTATGTATGAAATTGTTTTAGTTTTATGACTTATTTTCAAAATAAATTGTCTATGTCAATGGTAACTCCGTGAATCGAGCTGACGATGAGCGGGTGTTACCTGATGTTCGGGCTCTCAATAGCTTTGTTGATGATCCTATTGAGAGTGCCCTAAAGTTCGATAGCAAATTCCAGAGGCCCACAGCCCATAAAAGACTATGACCTAAAGCAATCCCAACAAATGGGAGTCTAATTATTTTCTTTTATTATTTGCGATCATTGACATTAATCTAATAAATTAATATTAATTATTAAATATCAATATATTATTTACACATTAAATTTTAACTAATACATTTATAATTAATCTGTTATATATAATTTTATTATTAAGATTATTATTTAGTTAATGTTTAATGTAAAAATATTTCTTCATTTTTATTCAAATTAATTTATTAATTAATTAAAGTATATTATGAATTAATTAAATGTTAATAAAATTTTAAAAAAGTTTAAAAGTATTTTTATTTAAAGATTTTCTAATCGTAAAAAATATTTTTTAAAATTTTAAAATATTGAAATTTGAAATATATTTTAATTAATTTAATCTAAATTATTTTATATGGTTAGCACGTGAAATAGAACCATCGGAAAAGGAAGAGAGACGGGCTTCGATAAAACCGACCAATGAAAAAGCTCCACGACTGCAAGACGCTGTAGGAACAACACGTGGACGACACGTGGAAAAATTATAAGGAACGACCTGCTATATCAACCCTAATTTCCGTACACGTGTAACGATAAGAACAAACTTAAAAGTCTTAACTATATTATTTCCTAATAATAATAATATATTATATAAACTTGGGTTAAAATAAAAAAAAATAAAAAAACATAAAGCATTAAAATATTATAAATATAAAAATTTATTAGTTTTAAATTTTTGTCACATACCAACATTTCCATATGTTTATGTAATCGATATAAGCACGAGGAATAAAATAACATTTATATTCTATCTTTAAAAAAATTAATGAAATATAATTAAAATGTCAATAAAATATTATTAATATGAATAATAAAAAAAATTAATTTATTTTAAACGAAAAATATTCATTTCTTAATTTAAAAATAGTTATAAATTTATTCATAGATATTAAAATTTTATCCAAAATCATTTTCAGAAAATTAATTATTGAAATTAATATTCTATTTTTATTTATTGAATCATCTGTTTATAAATAACTATGACTTTATTATTAATTTATTATTTATTCAATTTAATAGAAGCATTACCTGGCTCGTTCTCCTCCAACGTGTCCCTTCTGCCACCATATGTCATCTGGATATTTAGGCAACACTCACTTCCACGTGTTTGACACGTGTTCCACACACATTAAATTTATAATGTAATGTTTTCATTTATGTTGTATTAAAATAATATATTTTTTTACAGGTGAAATAATATAAATTCACTTCATAACCTATAGTTACATAATTAATCATTTTTTTTAAATAAAAATCTTTTAAATAACTAATACTTGGTTCTCAAATTAAAGTTATTATGTAATCTTTTTCATTTTTATTTTGAATTTAATATGGTCGGGTGAAGTTTGGATTCTTAAAGTTCTTTCAACCAAAGTAACTCTTATTAAATAATTAAACCAACTCTTATTAAATAATTAAACCAACCAATGAGTTGAATAGACATATTAAATGAAGAATGTAACGGTCGAAATAAGATAAAAAGTTCGGACGTTTTAGACGTATGTCCTTCATATATCTCTACCATAATAAGTAAGTTCCTAAAAAAAAAAAAAAAAAAAAAATTTATACCAAATTTTAATAATGAATTATTTAATAAAAGTTATTAAAAAATATAAAACATAGAGGAGAGAGAATTGGAGAAAGAGCATCGGGCAGGATCTAAAACAGAGAAGATGGTGTTTGTTGTTAATTATCTTCGTTCTTAAATCACGAATACCACCGTCTCTCTTTTTTCTCCACCACCGAAAAAATGAGTCAGTGTGTTCCTAATTGGGACATCTCCGACCCGCCGCCCTCCGCCGCCGCCGTCGCCGCCGACCGTCTCCCCTATCATTCCTCTTCCGCCGCAGACGACGTCGTTCCCATGTACTTTTCTCTCTCTCTGTTCTTTAAAGGGGTTTTTTGTTTTTTGTTTTTTTGTTTTATTTTTGAATTTTTTGTTGGTAGGTTTGAGTATGAAGTCGCGGAGTTGACATGGGAAAATGGGCAATTGGCTATGCATGGGCTGGGGTTGCCGAAGGTAACCGGCAAGAGTCACCACGGCGGCGGCGGCGGCGGTGGCGGTGGTGGTGATGGGTCTAAGTACACGTGGGAAAATAAGCCGGCACGTGCGAGTGGCACGCTTGAGTATTTGGTGAACCAAGGAACTCGCCATGGTAAGATTGGTTTTGATGTTAACACCGACGACGGCAGTGGTGGCGCTAATGATTTGGTGCCGTGGTTTTCCGACCACCATAAGCAAACGCTACAAACGCCGGCTGCTTCCGCCGCCACGACTATGGACGCTATGGTACCATGCGATGGCGATAAGTCGGCGGCAGGTGGCGCCGGCAAGGCAACGGTAGAGTCAAGCGATACTCCGGCGGTGGGACTGGAGGACGAGGACGGTAGAGTTACCAAACGGGGGAGAGTGGTGGCGCGTGCAGTCCACGCAGAGAGGGAGTGGAGTGTCTGCCAGAATCAAATCAGCGTGAGTGGCAGCGACGCTACGTTGAACACCCACGATAGAAACTTCGCCGCCACCGCCACCACGTCTCATGGGTCGCTTGATAACACGAGCTCCGGCAAGCGGTACGTTAATACGACCACCGACGACCATGATTCCGTGTGCCATAGCACATATCAGGCAAGATTTTTTTAACCAAATCAAAATCTAAAATCCCCCTTTGTGTTTTTTTCCATAACAATTTTGAATTATAATACAAAATCTTTGGTTTTTGATTGGTTCAATGTCTGATTAATANGGGCAATGATTTTGAACACGTGAAGGTGGAAGAAGAAGATGAGGGAGACAGAAAGAAAGAGAATCCAAAATCCTCAATTTCCACTAAAAGAAGTCGAGCTGCAGCAATACATAACCAATCCGAACGTGTAAGTATATATATATGGGAATTTCTTGTTCTTGAGTTAATTTTTGTTATTATTTGTTTATAGAAAAGGAGAGATAAGATCAACCAAAGGATGAAGACATTGCAAAAGTTGGTCCCAAATTCCAATAAGGTACTCAATTCAGCCTGCCGTTTTTTTTTTTTACTAATCTATTAAATTTCTTATAGAACTGACTTGTCTGATATCTTAATACTTCCCTCCGAAGTAGTGTTTGGACTTGAATGTCGAAGAAAAAGAGCCTGTAGTACTGTACGAACAGGATTAAAATCGAAATTCTAGTTGGGCCTGTTTGAGTCAAAGTCGATAAATTTTTGGAATTTTTTTTTAGGGAGGTTGAATGCTCGCGATCGAAGTTCACTACCAGTAGATATTGTTTTTTTTTTAGTTCTTGGGTTTTCCTTCAAGGATTTTAAAACACGGTCGGCTAGAAAGAACTTTCACACCTTTATAAAAAATGTTTCATTCTCCTCTCCAATCGACGTGGGATCTCATATCGAAGGGGGTGGATTGTGGATCCCACCTCGGTCGGTTGGAGAGGAGAACGAAGCATTTTTTATAAGGGTGTGGAAACCTCTCTTTCGCATACGCATTTTGAAAACCTTGAAGGAAAATCCGAAAGGGAAAGCTTAAAGAGGACAATATCTACTAGCGGTGGGCTTAGGCGGTTACAGATAGAGTCTTTTGACGAGTTGGATAGGCATGTTCGGGAATTGTCGACGTTAATTAATACCAAAACTTGTGAAATAGACAAGGGGAGGGGAGGGGGTGGATTGTGAGGAAAAAGCAATGGGGTTTGATTGAACCATGACCACAAGGGGTACTTACAAAAAGATAAGAGAAAGAAGGTGAAGTTTGACAGAGAGTTGAAAGGAACACGACAGGAAACATTAAAAGCTTCTGCTGTCTTTGGTCCCATTGCCTTCATTTCTATACCTTTTTTTCTTTCCCTTTTCTTGCTTTTANAATAGACAGACAAAGCTTCAATGTTGGACGAAGTAATAGAATATTTAAAACAATTACAAGCTCAAATTCAAATGATGAGTAGAATCAACATGCCAATGATGCTCCCAATGGCAGCAATGCAACAACAGCTTCCAATGGCGTCGTTAATGGCGACACCGATGGGGTTGGGAATGGGCATGGCCGGGATGGGGATGGGGATGGCATTAGGAATCGATCATTTGAATATGATGGCTACCCGATCCGGCCTCGCTGCCGGGATGTCTCCAATGCTTCACCCGACCGCCTTCATGCCCATGGCTGCATGGGATGGAGGCACTTATGACCAACGTCAACCTTCTCCGTCCACAATGATCGCAGACCCCATCTCAGCATTTCTTGCCTGTCAATCGCAGGTTACTACGTTAAATCACTACTAAACTTAAAAGCTTTCGTGTTATTAACGTTTACGTTTAACGTATGCAGCCGATGACGATGGAAGCATACAGTAGAATTGCGACGATGTTTCAGCAAATGAATCAACAACAGCCCACGGTGGGTGGCTCCAAGAACTAATTGAATTCATGTTTTAATGATCTCTTTGTGTTCAATTGTATTTTAGAAACAAAAAATAATAAAAAGAAAAAGAAAAAGAGAGGAAAATGTAAAGTATAATAGCTGTGATGAACTTTAGAGTTTAGAGTATGTCGTGTTGGAGTAATCTTAGCCGTTGGATTGTTCTTTGTTTTTACCATTTTTTTATATAGAAAAATACATATTGTATAAATATGGCTTTGCCAAGGACACAAGTACTTGGATTGTATTATAGTGTTGCCTTATTCAAAATTTTCCTTGGGTTTGGATTCTATAATTCCTTTGTACTTTAAACATTTTTTTTTTGGGGAGCGTATTGTTCGTTCAATAGAATTTTATTACCAATTTTCACTCTGAGATCAGGTTGTAATATATCTTCAGTACGTGTTGCATTAATAAATAAAATTTTACGAAGCTCAAGTATCAAGTGTTCGTAAGTAATAACGTATCACGTATGCTGGGTTAAGTTGTGACACTATTTGACTTGACCTTTAGCACTGGCCGCTCTCGACTCTTGAAGAGAGACAAATGAATGCTCTTCAAATTGGTATCTTTAACCCTAGTAAGTTCTTGCCACTTTCCTGATTAATGGAGACTAATGCTTTGTTGTTGTCTCTGCCATAGCTGCCTCTACTGGTTCGTTTGGATGTTCCAGTGTCTGCTTCAACTGGTGTATATAAGATCAATTTCAATGGACCCGCGGCTTCTTTGACTATAGCTCTCCTGCCAATCTTGTGTGTATACTCAATCTTGTGTGTATACTCCTTTCATAGGGTGAATAGAGAATCTAGGATTTTTGTCGACTTAGACCTACGAACGAAGTTGGTGTACGAATCAGTTAACACCCAATGCAAGAGTTTTTGAAACTGAAAGAATTTTTCTTTTCAAACTATGTGCAGCTGCTCTATTAACAAGTTTTTATCTCGATTTGCTACCAAAGAAGAACTTGTTAAGTCAATGTTTAAGTCGGGTTTTGGGTGTCAACTCGATTCAACTTAGTTTAATATGATTTAATTCGGTTCGACTCGATTGAACTTAGTTTGATTTTTAATTGACGGATTGAAATCATTTCAGGAGTATTGTCATCATTTCAGTTTGTGATTTTTCTCCGGGTTCAGCTTCATTTACTACCTTTCAGGTTAGTTTCTTTATATTTTAGTCGATTCAAGAGTCTTTTGGAGTAAGTTTAAGGAATATTTAAGCTTTCATAATATAATATATTAATTATAAGATAAATTTCTAATTGTTTTGAAACCTCTAAATATGCCTGAACGTGTTTACTCTATAATTTATGATCTGATATTTCTAAATGAAATTGTGACAATTACTTATCTAGCGTATTGATTATTTGAACCACAAAGACATGTTAGTCGTCCCTCTTTTGGATCATTATCATGAGCTGGTTGGCTAGGGTTCCAATTTTTAGGACCACAAGCTGGTTGGTAATATTTTGGGTCGGGTTACCAGATAGATGATTAATGCTTGTCGGTTTAAATAAAGACATGGGTTGGTTATCCTATCTCAAACTAGGTCACAAATTGGTTGACTATGTTTCAATTTAATTTATATTTTTCGAGGTTACTCACAAGAACTCTGGTTTTGCTCTAGAATGCTCCTAGTTCGGTTTAGTTTTATTGCAAACTTGAATGAATGGTTTTCTTTTGGTGAATTTAGTTTATTAAAGGATTTGTTTGTATTATTTAGTAAATGCACTCTAAAGTACCTTGCACATAGAAGGATGGAAATTTTGTGAAATATGCACTCCAGGTGATCGATGGACGTTATCTCCCGTTGAGCAAGTATGATTGTCTATATGACTCTATGTGTGTTAGCTACATGTGTTTGAATGAGTCTACTCCTTGTAGAGTGTGAGTAACAGTCGCGAATTAAGAATAGGGCATTAGAGTTAGGTTGGTTAGTTGACGACTTAGGTTCGAAAGCCTCTCGTAGGTTGAGCGCCTTAGGATCTTGAGTGTCTGTCATAGGAAAGAGTCCATGTCAAGCCACCAAGACATCCTAGGAGACTAGTAGACCTCCACGACCTAAGAATGACCAAGGTATCTCTCAAGGCTATAAGTTATGTGAACAGTATATTC
This sequence comes from Cucurbita pepo subsp. pepo, assembly GCF_002806865.2. Taxonomy (NCBI): domain Eukaryota; kingdom Viridiplantae; phylum Streptophyta; class Magnoliopsida; order Cucurbitales; family Cucurbitaceae; genus Cucurbita; species Cucurbita pepo. The sequence continues at coordinate 3,162,165 of NC_036649.1, read as the reverse complement.
AGGCTCTCCACTACCCTATCCAATCTAGTAGCAGTACGGTCGAGTTAGACATAGGTCGATAAGGTAGTGTGTGACCCAACCTAGTGGAAATGGTCGAGGTCTGCTAAACAAGGTCACTGTGCTATAAAACCGTTCTTAAGAGAGAGCGTGAGATCACTTAGGATTACCTAATAGCTAGCTGGAACATGGGAGTTCACATCCCTCTTACTTAGGTGACTCTATGGTCACGTGGGAGGCACCATCTAACCTTTCATAGATGATATTCAGACTAGATAATACCATACAACCTCATCAAAACTTGATGAGGTAGAGCTTTAATCCAGGTGATAAGGAATCAACACAAGGAAAAGATATGATACCAAATAATAAGAAATCACTACAAGGGAAGTAAGATTTAAATTACCTTGCTGATCAAATATCTCAAATAATTTCACAAGCAAGATTGATCATGTCAAGCTTGAATGATTCCAATCATGCAACCTAAACTACATCGAATTGCAAAGAAACTTAGCCTTTGACTAAAGGAAAGGTAAGAACACATAGCCCTAATGATAAAGAATCACTCTAAAGGAAGTAAAAATTCGGATTACTTTGTTGATCAAATATTTCAAGACAAAAACACTTGATTGAGATTCAAATCACTCCACAAGCAAAATCGATCATGTCAAACTTGAATGATTCTAAACATGCAATCTAAACTACATACAATTGCGAAGAAACTTAGTCATTGGCTAAACTAAAGCAAAAAATGCTCTTTTTACTACATACATGGGTTTATATAGCCTCAAAATGAAACCCTTAACCTTCCGTGAGTCATTTTAAGAATTTATAACCCATACTTTAAAAATAAATAAAAAGTCCTAAATACATTAATGAAACATCATAACTCTAAATTATGATACATCCAAAATGTATAACAATGAAACTTGATTCTTCTTCAATGTGGCATGAATTGAAACATCTTATGATAATTTTAACAACACTTTCTTCACATTTTCCTTGAAGTTTATATGCATGATTGATGTTTTGGTTCATATCACCACGTCACTGGTCATTTGAGGTTTACAGCAAAGCAAGCTACCTTAGTAAAGGATAGAAAGGTTGAAGAACCTATACAGACCCCTCGGAGGTAAGATTCAAAACAGAGAAGCTCAGAACTTTGAGGCTCTCTAGATGCTCAAATAGCACTAGAGATTAGGCCCGAACATCCTATAGCTCAAAGAAAAGTCTGTGGAAGCCTGTTAAGATAAAGCTGCGATGACAGCCTACAAGTAGGTTATTAAATATTTTTAATACTCACCACCTTTTACATTTCCTTTTTAGGTGATTGATGCTACACGTCGAGGTTAGGATGTACTTGTTGTAGCCACAAAGAGGTGTTGACTCGAGATGTCCATGTTGTCCACATAGTCATGGGTAAACTTCAGTAAACATCTTATAATTTGTAAACCGGTGTATTGAATTTTTGTATTGACCTTGAATGGTTTAATATCGATTGAAATTTTATCGTATTTTCATTGTATTTCGTTTATGCATGATTTTAATTTGCATTGCTTATTAGTCTCGGTCTAGAGCAATGGGATTCCTTATAACTTCTTCTAAGAATGAAGACTATCCCTACGAGACAACACGATTTCTTTCCGCATGTTTTGTTCTCACTCACATGCATTCTAAGAAAATCTCTCAGGAGGTCATCGAACATAGAATTGCTGAAAACAAAATATGCTTAACTCTTGAGTTCTTATGGTTGAATCACCGTAAGGAAGGTATATATTGTCGGTATAGATAGTCACTTTCATTTCCTTTAAACCTTTATTAGTCATTCTATCTTCGTTATCGCTCTCATTTAAATGTGGTCTTAGTTCATTTATGTACGTTTTATTTACTCGAGTGTCAATCATTCAACTTCACACATTCAACTTCACACTCTGATGTGGTGAATGACTCAAAACTGATAGCTTTTTATCTTCAATGTCTAAATCAATAATCATAGGTTCCATACACAGCTGGTTCTCTTGTCCCTTTACCCAACAACCCTCCAAACAATCTTTTCACTCCCCACTAAACGTCAACTGCAACCAAACCTCATCTTTTGTTAATACACTTTTGACTCGTATTCCTTATCCCTACCTATCTGTTCTATCGTCGTTGCTTCTTTTGAGCTACAAATCGTTCAATTAGAAATTTTATTTAGGAGAATGTCTCTAAATAAGATGCATGAAAATAAGATATCTGAAAAATGAGATAACTGTGTTTGTGTTTGGTGTTGCATGAGAATACTATCCGAATTTAATAAATAAATAATATTTCTGTTTAGTTTCGATAACTACTTATAACAATCTTTTATATATATATATATATATATATATATATATATATATATATATATAAAAGTAATAAATATACTCTTTTTACCTAACACGTGGTTACTACAACCACTGCCAAGATACTATATACACTCTACACGATCAACATGAGTACTATGTGTAAGAAAAAGAATGTCATTATCATTTTTCTCTCCCATATTTAATATGCTAGAATTACCATTTCTTAGAATCCAACCATTAGTCTGAAATGACTATGCTTTTGGTATTAAAAAATTACCATGAACACTTCCTTTGTTTCAACCAAAATCTCTTTCTTTGTCGCCCCGTCTCTAAATGAAGTTTGGAGATGAAAAGCTTATTTAGGAAGAGTAAAATTATTGGGGATTGTACCTTTTCAACGGGCGAGAAAGATGGGACCACCTTGTTAGAATTCAACAATCGATATTCGCTCTTGAGAACGGTTGGCCAATGATTTTTTTGTTGTTGTTGTGGATTGTTGGATGTGTTCGGGTCTATCATCATTTAGAGCATGTGAAGCAAAAAATGAGGCAATCACCACATTGCATAGTAACCTGAGTTCTTAAGCTTAGTTCTTTCTTAGTTCTTAAAGGAATTTAGTGAAGTTTTCCCTCTCCCTCGAACCACACTTTAATAACATCGGAATTAAAATTTTGTTTGAAATTGACTCAATATTTAATTTAGAGATACTCGTGAGTTGAATTAAGTCGGACGAGACATTTTTTAAACCAAATCCAAATTATCTATTATAAATTTTTTTGAGTTAGATTGATTCATATCATTTACTTATATATTTTTAAATATTTAATTAAGATCAGTAATTCAATATCAAAATATATAATTACCCACTAAATAGTAAAATATTAATTTAAAGAATAAATAATAAATTAATATTACGAAATTAAATAAAAATAAATTAAATTTAATTGTATAGTAAGTAAAAATATATATTTTAAAATTATTAATCTCTAATTTAATTTAAATATTGGTATAAAATTTATGTTTTCCCTAAAATAAAAAGCGCGAGGAGACAGCCGGGGCTGCCAACATTTGAGAATATTGTTTTGCGAAGGGCTCAGCAGAAATACGCCAACGGGAGAACACTCTGTTGCAATGGCGATGGATGCTGGATCATCGTCCTCCCTAGAAAATCAATCTTTGCTTTCCAATCACCATGAATCTTCTCCAGGAAAACCTCAAGCATTGGAAGACTTGGCCAAGTCTTGGGCCGGCTACGCTGCCCAACAGGCGATGCTATACCAGCTCGCTATCAACCACTCCTTGGAGTCTGCCGTTGAAGCCTCCAAATCTCGCCTTGCTCAGATTCGTTCCACCTCCTATCCTCATTTCCAGAAGGCTATTGTAATTTCTCCAATTCTTTTTTTCCTGTTGTTGTTTCTTTAGTTTCCAATTGAGAATGGATGTTAGCTTATGTCCAGGAGAAAGAGGTTCAAAGGTTTTGAATCGTTACTGAGCGTTTTTTGATTGGAGTCAATTCGTACATCCACATTAGTTGATCGATGCTTGTTGTGTATAATTTGATTTCATGATATCTAATGTTTGAAATTACCGAACTCCAGACCTTGCCTGTTGATTGTCAATTAAGGCTCTCTTAAATTTTTTTGACCCAATTGTTGGGTTTGGAAATAAATGATCGCCTGCTTACATTTCTTAGTTCTGGTTTTGTTCTTTCTAGGTTCGGTTATGAAAATGGTTTTCTTGCCTCTTGCTAGAATTTTATTTTCTTGTCAGTTAGCTTTGTAATAGGGAGCTTTTATACAGTTTCTTGCAGCAGTTCTTTCCCCCAAGTATAAGGGAGGGTGGTCGAGTTGCAGGCTGTCTAAAAGTTGAAGTGGGACTAAGAAAAAGACCTGTTGATCTGTTTTGGTATTGGTTGCATGGGTAATGTTATGATGCAAACGTTTCTTTGTTTAATTGGTAAAGTCATTTTCATCTAGTGGATAGATTTAGACGCATTAAACAAATTATGTCACAACTTTGGAGGCAGACTATGGTTGGAAAGTTAAGCTTTTCAACAAATAGAACTTGTTCTCTTTTGTGAAGAAATAATTTTATTGGACATGTCAAATGGTTTTAGCAACCCTCTTCTATGTTTGAAGTTTGCACTTTTGGGGTTACATTTTGTCTATCTTCAACCCTCTGGCATGAACACTTTAGTGAGGGCTAAGTTGGGTTGAACTATGGGGGAAGTGTTCGAAAGGTAATGCATGGTACTTTTCCGGAAGCTATTAATGATGGATAAAGATTTTCCCCATCAAAGGATTCATGAAAAGTTTAAGTGCAGACTGATCAAAATTCTAGTTTTGAGGAAATAGCAAGAACTCTTCTGCGAAGAAAACAAACAGAACACCACATTCTTAATTTTTTAGCTAACTGGATGTTGTTGGGTTCGATGTTTATCTTTTTCAAGAAGGTTGGGCAGTAATATAGCATGCAAGATAGAATTGGTGGCAGATGAATGGACTGCTAGCTTTTGCATGTGGGATTGGTTAAAGCAGATAAACCACTTGCTAATTAACTCTTAGTTATATAGGAAAATTCCCAGTCCCATGAGCACTATTTTGTGATGTGGTGGGGTTCTTGTAAAAGAGAGTAATAACATTGCTAGATCTTTCTTGGGCTAGACGTATGACTTCATTGAAAGTTTTTGTTTCTCGTAATAAATAATTTCAAGTCATTTTATTTTCTTGCCAGAATAAATGATACACACTCTTTATAATGGTGACCTCAATTGATAGTACCTTGTTCATTCTCTGATTGCCTACTTTTGACTCTTCTGTTTTTGTTTTTCTTTTCTTTAACATTATTTTCTAAACTTATCATTTTATGCATTGAAAATATGCCTCTAGGATTCATTTCAAGATGTGAAGTCAGAGGTTGCTGATTTTGAGAATTTATTCTTTGGAAAAGTTAGAGGTTTGTTCCTCAGCTATCATTTTGATGGAAAATTGATTCTTAACTTACCTTACTTCTTTCTTTCTTTTTCTTTTTCTTTCTCATCAATTATGTAAATTACTGAGAAGTGTTATTTTTAATTTTTTCTGCAGATGGCATTCTTGTCGCTGCATCACATCCGCTGATCAGTTGTGGAGTTGCAACTGGCATGGGTTTGTTAGTCTTTAAAAGTATGACCTCATTTATTGATTAATTTTAATTATATGATAAGAGACTTTAAAAGTGAATTATAATTTCATAAATTCGTTTTTTTACTTCAAATACTTACTTTGTCCAATCATTTTCCCATATTTCATATCTCTCTCCCAGAATTAATTGCCTTCTAATGACACCAACCAAATTATTCAAGAATATTAGTAGTGATTTTNAAAAAAAAAAAAAAAAAAAAAAAAAAAAAAAAAAAAAAAAAAAAAAAAAAAAAAAAAAAAAAAAAAAACGCGCACATTATTCCACTACAATAAATTCACAGTTTAACTAGATTTGGAGGCTACTTATGTGGTCAGCACATGAAACTTGAAACAATCTGAATCTTGAGCATTTATTTTTCAACCATAGTTCTAATTTTCTGTTTGATCCTGCAGAGCCCAGAAATTTCTTATACTACAAAACCGTTCGACTTTTCGTGAATGAAGAGGTGAGCAAATTTTTACTTATCACAATTACACACACAAAAAAAAAGGCTTAATAATTTGACCTCCAGGTAGAGGTTTTATGGTGGCTTACTTTTATTCAGATGTACTAGGGTCGTTGAAAATCCTTAGTTACTGGTCCCTTCTAAGTTTCCTAAAAGATGTTTTTAATTTGGCCGCACGTTCTCATAACAATTTTGATGCTGAAAAGGTTATCTGAGATCTCCTTTTGTAATAAATTTCCACCGTCTCTTTGGATTTTCCCATGGTTATTTGTGATTTAATGCTGGTTATCAACCCATATTTACTAACAATTATCGATTACTACATGGGGTTCTATTGTTGTGGAAATCTCCAAACCTGCTTCCTCATAATCTAATGTTCTTGTCTCCGAGTTTGCAAATGACAANTTTTTTTTTTTTTTTTTTTTTTTTTTTTTAATCGTTAAAAGTTTAATTCAGCCAATTCGATGATGGACCATCAGTAGCTCTTACCTAACCATTCCATTTTTGTTGAAGGCTTTGAACCAGAAACAAAACTTTTCATTGAATAAATGAAAAGAGACTAATGCTCGTAGGATACAAACTTCCACAAGGGAGTGAACAAATAAACAGAAAAGATATATAAACAGTACAAAGAAGCACCTTGAAAAGAAAGAATAAAAAAGGAACAAACTTTGCGACAATCTTGAGACATGAACTAAACTGGGAACTTCGGAAAACCACCTAACGAAAGAGAGGAAGCTGAAAGATCCAGTGAGAATCTTACAAAGAAAAAGCCATTGAACCCGAACACAAAAGAAGCCCATTGAAATTGCACGAAAGACACCAAAAAACATAATAAAAACCGCCTTGAAAACACCCTGAGATGAAAATTACAGCAATCACAGAACAAGAAACAGCAAAAAAGACCATCTGGAGATAAGCTTGACTGAAGCCACCAAAGAAATCAATTGGCAACGAAGCTGAACTTTTCACAAAAACAGCAGGAAAAACAAAAATCATGGAAACTTGAAAGAAAACCACTAAAACAGGTCAGAAGAGTTTAAAGGGGCAAGGCTTTTCATTGTTTCCTTCTTTAACCAATAGGGGAATTTCACACATCCTGAGACCACAAACTAATAAGAGATGCAAGTTTAATAGGTATTGAGGATGAAGGAGGGAGATGATTATCTTTGTCACCGTCTTCAAATATAGAAGAAAAATCTTCCAAATAAGAATCTTCAAAAACATCATCTTGTAAGTTGCTATTCGAAGGATGCAAAGTCACTCCACACCCCTGCTAGTTTACGTCAGTATCAACTTCACGAGAGGGGAAAAGTATGGCCTTTTGATCACTCCTCTTGATAATGAAGAAACTGGATTCAAGGGGAGAAAATAACTTGGCTGCAAGGAATGGGGGAAGAAAAGTGAAGGGTCAAAAATTAAAAGGGCAACCTATTTCACTGAGTGGGCTAAAAAAACTTGAACAACTTTCTTCCATAAAATCTGGAGATATTGTTTTCCTTAAGAATTGGATGGCATGAAGAAATAGGTCTTTTTTTTTTTTTTTTTCGAGATTATGACAAGGATAGGCAGCAATCAAAATACTTATTCACTTCATGAACCTAGTCTTATTTGATATTCAAAAACTAACGTGAAATATTGGGGATTATGATGATTTTCATTTCTCTGATATTCTAGAGAATCTTTCCACTAAAAGGTTTCAAAAAGGGAAATACTTGCTTACAAGGGGCATGCCAAGATAATTGAGTTGAAAGCTTCCAACTGCAGCAAAGATTCCAGGTTTTCCTGAACTGTTTTGTGATGGTCAATAATAAAGTCTGGGAGAATAATTTTGGGTAACGTTGATCTTCATACCAGTTGCTAACTTGGAAATTATCACAATGCTAACGATCTCGTGAAGCTCATCATCATTTTAGTCATTAAAAAGTAAGATAGCTACGGTGGAATTTGTTTGATGGGAATTTGGAAATTTTAAATACCCTGTTGCTCAGGGTGTGAAATGTCTCTTTAGAAACCAGGCAGCAGCCTGCAGGTGTTCATTCACTAACATTAAGACAGAGGCTTCACCGTAGCAACTACATCCAACAATCTTGGACAAGATCACAAACTTTGGTCCACACCTTCCGAGTACGCTAATATCTGAACTGAGTTAATTCCTTAAGGCTAACCACTCTCTTATGCTTGGAACCACACGAACATGTTTCAGATTGACTCCAAGGCCATCACTCATGGGCTGGAAATTATTCTTTTCCACCAGTTAGGCCAAAACAGAGGAAGTTTGTGCTCAAGTGCAACTTGATCAACAGGAAGGCCCAATGCCTGGCTAATTGGTGCTAGGTTCATCACATAGGTGAAGAAGTACCTAGATTGGCGGCAAACATGATAGTAGTTAAGAAGAAGAACAAGAAATAGAGGCATACAGAGACTGACTCAAAGGTTAAGGTTGTGAACAACGCATGCCCCAAGGATTATTTTTCACTCTCATGGACACCTTAGGCTACCACTAGGTTTAATGCTTCCAATTGACCCAGAAAATATTGCATTTTGTCACGAAGACACTGAGTATTATTAATAAGTAATGCTCTTTGACCTGAAGAGTGGGAGGGCAACCTAGACTACCTAACCAAATCTCAAGGACCAATTTGACAAGACAATGGAGGTTCACTGATGACATTCTTGTCAAATTCTGTTGAGTCAAGGACTGCATTTAACATTTGAAATAGGCTGTTGACATTTTGAACACATGACCGAAGCTCAATTTGAGAAACTGTACATTAGGATCGTTTTCTGGCAGGTTCTTTGGATACATGGTCACCTAGATGAATTCTGAAGCAAGCCTCACCTAGATTCGCTCCAACTAGAGATGGAGCTATCCAAGGTGATTGAAGAAGCTAAAAGACTGGTTGGACATGTAGCTACTTTCAACATATTCATTTTGAAGTTGTCCAGCCATTGTGAGACCTTCAAATCCTTTGAAGAAGTGCCAAGTTTTGTTTGATCAAGAAATTGAATTCAATGGAGTCAGATTCTTTGCTATCTAATCCTATAATTATTAGACTTGTTATCCAGGTTCTCACTGAACCAAAGTCACCTACAAAAAAGAAAAATAGAGGTGATTAACTTGCCAGTAGGTGGTTTGATTTCCCACCTTCAAATGCTGCTAGAGATTTTCAATGAGCAACAAGGGTGAGGGGACGGTACCTAGATAAAAAAGAATGCAGGCTCAAGGAAGACTATGTAAAGGATGATCAATTGCATACGTTTTGAAATTATCACCTTGGATAGTCGAAGAAACAAGGTAGCCAAATCGATCAAACCTCAGATGTCACAGCTCCCTTTCTATTGCCACCAACTCATATTTTGACGATGATTGTATATAAGACTTGATTTTTAAAAAATGAAGGTGCTATGTATTTGAGCACATTAATCATCTGACCCCTTGGATTAGAGATAGGTGGCATGGTCATCATGACCAAGCACGAACATCGCTTCTGCCAGAAGCGTTTGACATGATGTGTTAGAAAACTATAATGGATATGACATCTAGAGCAGACAAGCATGAAGTTCCACAAACAACATTACGGTCTTGGATTACATTACCCAGAAGACTTGGGAAAGCTTCACAGTTTTCTCAAGGTAAACCTTTTTAGTCCAATTTTGTAATGACCTTGAGAGATAGATCGGAATACCCTTCTTCACGTATTTGGCTCATATGGACGTGTAATTCCTCAACTTGTATGGTCTTCCCTCTGAATGCATGCTTTACTTCAGTGCAAAGTGCAAAAGGGTATTTTTTAATTTTAATTTTATTTTTTTTAATGATTTTTAATAGAGTGAAGTGCTCAATTAATAAAATATAAACATTTGTATGCAATATTAAAATCTAGTATTAACTATGAAGCAGGCGCTCAAGTATCAATTAGTCTAGATATACAATATTTAGTTATTACGAAACCTTCAACCACAGAGAGGCTACAAAATAATTGATTAANAAAAAAAAAAAAAAAAAAAAAAAAAAAAAAAAAAAAAAAAAAAAAAAAAAAAAAAAAAAAAAGAAAGAAAAGGTGTTGGTGGACAGGTTAACAAAAGTCCGTCCTTAAGATTTATTTTCAAAAAGGCTAATAATCATGTGGATTGATATTTTTTTTCAGTAAAGTTATGTGAGAGAAGGGCTTTGGGTATAAATAGAGGTCCTAGATTTGGAGTTGTATAGCATCCTTAATCATGGCAAACCGATAGAATTCAAGTTTTGAGGTTTTAGATGAGGACAACCTCTTTTTCCCTTCTTCTTGTTGTTTGTGGATATTTCAAGTAGTCATATCTAGGAGGGTGAAGGACAATATTCTTGAATGGTTTTTGGTAGGGACCAATGACCTGTCTTTTGTATCATCTTCCATTTGCTGATGAATACCATCTTCTTCTGCTCGAGTAGGTCGGAATCCTTCCTTAAACAAAATATATATTATTATTCTTTTAGTTTTATCTCCAGGTTGAAGCTATAGATAATTTCCCGATCCCTCTCATTCTCAATCTGCAGCTTATTGTGTTAGTGTTGCTCAAACATTGAACCAAAGAAAAAAAGTTAATTTATTCCATTATTTTTCTTCTTTTAGTTGGAAAAATGCATATTTTTCATAAATAGTCACCTACTCAAAAACTAGTTTTTAATGTAATTTATATATTCTGTTATTTCAAGTTTTACAAATTTACAATTTCTTAAATGGATGATCATGGGAAGCACTATCTTTTAATTGATTTTGCAGGCCTTACTGTCCAAAGCTGATGCTAGAGTAAAAGAGCTGCGACAATCAATTGATCGGATAAAGGTTGAAAGTGAGAGGCTGGAGGTAGGATTATATATTTCTCTTAAATTCTCAACTCATTACCACCGATCGAAAAATTAGTAAAATTGCCACATGAATACTTTTGTATTCGTTAAATTCAGAAGAGTGGTTATTTTTAGGGAAGTGATGCTCTTACTATGTATAGGATCTTGTTACAAGATTTGGTAAAACTTATATAGTCTTTGGGTAGAATAAAAAAAATTCAAAACCAAAAGAGTCATAAAAGAAAAAAGTGAAAAGAAAGGCTTCATGATTTGTATGAGACTGTGAAGTTGATGGAGAACTTGACGACTTGTATAGAACATTGGTTTGTATTCAAAATAAGCGGTTTGTTGTTCTAGTGGAATCGTGGGAATCTAGGATGCTTGGTAGAGACGATGAAGATGAATTTAGCAACATAAGATACAATTGGCAATGAGAGAGGAGTTTGGAAGTATGCAAAGTTGCCCAATGGTCGATGATAATAAAGAAGGGAGAACTGTACGAACTCAGATGTGCTTCCATGATAATTACTTCTCCATATTGGAAGCAGAAAAAAAAGTTAATTATTGAAGATTCTATTAATTACTAATCCATTGATGACTAGCTACACCACCATGTTCACAAGAAAGGCCTCATCTACAAGAATGGGGACACACGCTTTACAGTGAGATTTATACCAACATAGAAATATCTTGTTGGAGGCAACCATTTGCTCCCAATAGCTCTTGGCTTTTCACTTTTGATACCTATCTGACTATGTGGATGCATAAACGAGGGACTTTTCTCACATGGCATTTACGTAATCAAGGATGTGGTAACTTGACTTAATGAACTGTACAAAAGAAGCTCACATGGAATGAGTATAATTATGGATTGTATGGTTCAAACAGAAAGCATTCAGGAAAGGAATTATATTTCTCGTCTGTACAATTTGCTGGAATTTGTCAGTTTTCAACAATTTCAATCATTTGTACTCCATGAATGAAAAATTATTTACTTTTCATTTCAGAAAAGAACACTTCAAGCACAAGAGGAATTGATACGAGGAAGAACAAAACTCAGGTTTGCACTAGATTTGTTGCTAATGAGCTGTTAGAAATAGTACCCTTATTGATACCTATTCTCATCTCTTTTTACTCTTTTGCAGGCAAGCAGGAAAACAGATCGAAGGTGTGATTCAGTCAGCTCATAAAATTGAAAGGAAGGCAAGAGGTACGCAAATGGTTTCTCTTGCCATGCAAAAGTTGAAGGATGATAGAAAAGTGCACTAAATTTTTGCTACATCTCATCTTACACTATTGTTTGTACCATGGTATCAGGTTTAAAAGATATTCTTGCGGATCTTCCGACAAGGGAAGCTTCACGATTTAGGACTCAGGCAAGTGTTCCATTTGACTGTTCACTTTTTTGATAGTATTACATCCCCGTTGAAGACTGTTGATTGGGATCTTTGAATCCTCTTTTTCAAAGTATTGATTGAATAGAGAAATGTTTAGAGGAAATTGCAGGATAATACACCCTATGAACTTATAGTTCTTCCCGGCATTATATTTTTTTAGTCATCAATCCCCTATCATTTATGATAATTCTCATTTGTGATTTATCGAAAACCCAGTGACGTATGCATATTGTTTAAAAAAAAAAAAAGTTCATTTTTTACTCTCAGTTCTGTTGGATGTGACACTTTTTCTTGATGGGTATTTACTCTTCTAATTGTGTTATTTTGTTGCTAGATTGATTGTTACTTTAATCTTTTTGATTCTAGGATTAGGTTCCAAATATTTTTCATCTTTGACATTATTTTGGTTTCTTTATTCATTAAATTTTCTATGATTTATTTGCTGGTTCAGGGGAGATATTAATTTTAATAGACTTATTCAAGTTCAAGGTTTTAATGGATAGAATTAGAAGTTATAAACCATGGTATATTTCAATAGACACAAATCTTGGGCTCTGCATTGCAGGTTTCTAACCTTGCTTCTGAGGCAAAGAAGGAAAGAATTGGCTTGAGCAAGGAGGTCTCCAAAATTAGCAACTACGGCATCTCTGTCTGATAAATTCAAATTTAACACTTGGCTCGGTCTGGTCTGAAACTACCTGCATATCCTCTCTCATCTTTGTTTTTCTTCTTTTTAAACTGTTCGGCCAAAATAATTTTTGAAAGCTATCTATTGAGTTGTACCATTGAAAGGTGAATTTGATTGTTCAGTATAATAATTATATATGCAATACCAATAGAGTTGGTTCTTTTGATAGAACTTAATCTTAAATCTTGACAAATTCTTTGTATTGATGAATTTATCTTCGAATGATTCAGGGAGTGGATGGAAAATTTAAGCAATAAATAAGGATACCAACTCAAAATCATCCAATTGCATGTCCTGTCCATTGTGCATGACTTGTTACGATACTCTTGTATTGGTCATGCGACCCCCATTGCATGCTTTGATACCAACCTTGCTGCAATGGTGGGTTGTTTGCATATCCATCACTTCCTCATGAGGAACTTTCTATAATGTTGGGCCTAATGGTGTGGCGTCCAACAATGGTGATTCTATGACGTAGTAATTTTGTGATCTTTGGGCACATTCTCTTCTACTGATCAACAACGTTCAATGTCATATCTCTAGGGATCTCAATTTTGGATTTATGTTACCAATTTATCTCTCATCAATCGTAGTTTTGTTAAATACTTAAGTTGGAATGTGTCGTTGAACAATCCACATCCACCCTTCTAAACCCTAAACCAACATCACGAGGCATTTTTACCAGCTTAATATGTGATGGCTCAAGTCCATTGACCTTTTGGACTTTTCCTTTCGGATTTTCCCTTAAGATTTGGCTCAAGTCCATTGACCTTTTGGACTTTTCCTTTCGGATTTTCCCTTAAGATTTTTAAAACACATCTGTCAGGGAGAGATTTTTACTCTTATAAAGAATGCTTCGTTTAGTATACTATCTTTAACAAGTTTACTATCTCAAGTTTACTATCTTTTAAGCAAGATAAACGTAAAAACGGGAACTAAATATAAAAACGTGGAAGGAAAAATCAAAGGTAGCCTGTAGAATTATTGGATAACATGGGAAAAAGTTAATAATAAACCATAGGTATATTGGAAGAAATGGGAGAAGGGTTAAGAATAAACTTACCAAAAACAAGAAAGAAGGGATGAGGGAGTGGAGGTCTCCTCAAAGTCTTACAAAGTGTGAGAGCATATATAAAGAGAGAGAAAAGAAAGAGTGATTGTTAGCAAATGGGTGAATGCACTTATTTTATGATAGCCCATTTAATTAAAACCGTGGAAAAAGATACAGTAAAATGTGAGTCAATAAGCTCGACTTGTTTAAAGTCGAACATTAAACCTTACGTTAGAATCATCCGATGTGGCGGTCATGCATTAAGAAGTTATCAATCGTGGAACATTTTTAGGAGAAATTATCAATTGTCGAGCATTTATAAGAGAAGAATGATTAGTGTTTTTGTTTCTTTAAATATTCATCTGTTGTATGCTTTATTTTGCAAGTTGAAAAGTATTGTGATTAAAGTATTTTAGTATAAAATGTGTTTCGTTCTACTTCAGTATACTTCTATGAGAGTTCATAAACATGGATTGAACAAGTTCGAGCAAGTACGATTCAAAAATAGGCCTCGGAGATGCATCATATTGATGGATTGGAATGAAATTTGAAAGTAAAAGTTGTCTACAAAGAACAATCGAATATCATTGGACAAACTAACAAAAATAAAGAGAAAAACATGTACAAAAGTAAAGACAAAAACACGTACATGAATTCTTTTCATAAGGTTATGTATAAAATTTGGTAACCATTAGATTACAATAAAAGGGCTAAATCAAGGGTATGCATAAAATGACCAAAATGCCCCTATAATTATGTACCACTGACTTATGACCAAAGTGACTTTTAAATGGCATTAAATTTCATGTAGAGCCTTATGTCATGGTTTAAAAGTATTATACAAAGTTAAAAGACCATTAGAATATCGGGAGGATTTAAACCAAGAATTGGGGTGGTAGATGACCAACATACCCCTATAAGAATTTTAAAATGTTTTTAAGATTCTAAAAGATCCGTACGTGTTCATAAATTTTTTATGGGACTCATTATGACCCTAAGAAATAAGTATGCAAAATCTAAGGAGAGAATTAGAACATGTTTGAGGAATGAACTCTAAGGAAAAGAACAAAACTATCCCTAAAGACTCTTTATAAGAAATCCAAGTTTATTATGAATACCAACTAATAAGATGTGTACTTGAAGGATAAAGTAATACATAAACACTAATCCAGTCATGATTTAGTTAAATGAAGAAAATAAGTCCCACTGAAAAAAGTTTGAACCTTGAACGTGCAAAAGTATAGACAGAACAATTTATCATTTCTATTTTTTTTATTTTTTTTTTATTTTGTAGAGCCGTAAAAGGAGAGTTTAGCATTCAATAAAACTCAATTTTTAGCGTCGCCATTCTCTCGTCAAAATATTACAATTGGTATGAGAGTTACCACTGGCCCTCCACTTCATAGAAAACAAAATAGCAATTTTGAGTAATCAAATATAGAGATTCTAAGCGAAAACAAAACTTTAACAAATATTCATTATTTTAATGGTCACTACGATTGCTGAAGTGAACTGATGAAAATTTTTCTTATAACAAAGGGTCTATAAAATTTGGTGAAGATTAGTTTTTCAGGACGAGTACAGATGATGCTAGACTCAAATATCACCAAGAAAAAAGTTAGAATTATTCGGTAAGAATATAAAAAAACCCCAAGTAAATTGCAGCATAAGTCAATCTTTACCAAATTTCAATTCAAACACGTTGTTCATATCCAATTATCACTGACTGGTAAAAATAATTTAACTTTTTTCTATTCTTCAACTTACTAGGAAAAGTCGTAATAAATGTAAACCCTAAAAAATTAAGTGAATCTTCCAAAACATCACCATCAATATATTTATTATCTAATTAATTAGTCACAATAATGTTTCATTTTAGTCAAATAAGAGCATTATCAACAACCCTATCTTTATTTTCGAGAGCCTGTTAAGCAAGTTACACACCCACCCGACCCAACCCTATCGTATTTAATTCAATAAATTACGACAATTACCGATGATAACATAAAATCTCAACGAACTTAAATATATTACATTAATGCAAGACATGAATGAATGACCCGAATCAATAACAACAAAAGAGTGGAGTGCATGCATTATTTCTGTCTGACTTGGGGTAATTTTTCAGGAAGGCATTCAGTAAATTTTGTATGTGTGGGTTAAAAAAGATAAAAGTAAAAACATTTTTTTTCTTGGTGTTCTTAATGTTTACCGTGTTTCTCTTTGACAGTGGCGGGCCTTAGCCATTAAATTAGGAATCAATGAAACTGCAAAGAGTTTAAAGAAGGGATTGGAAAAAGGTACTGTGGGAGATTTTTAAGCCGCATTCAATTTTCATGAGTGTTTCTTACTCAATACCAACCAACCCGTCAATTTTCTAAGTCTTTATGTCGACCTGAATATAGCTCAATTCACATAAAATATGTCATCTCGATCAACAATTCCCTTCGGGTTATGAGTGTATCTTACCTAATACTAATAAACCCGTCAATTTTCTAAAGTTTTATGTCCACGTGAACATAGCTCAACTAATGATATAACATATGTCTTTTCCATCAAGAAGTTAGAGGTTTGAATCTTTCACATCGCATTCAATTCGGATTATTCTTCAAGAAACCTAATTAATATCACGAGTGTATCGTACTCCTCAATACCAATCAACCCGTCGATTTTCTAAAGCTTCGTGAACCCTCAACTAATATTAGTGTATGTCCTCTCGATCAAGAAGTTAGAGGTTTATGCCACATCGGTTGGGGAGGAGAATGAAATTGTTAAGGATATTTAGTAATAAATTATAGTTTACCATATATATTATATTTGATATTTTATTATAAGGCAAATATTAGATATTTGCCTTATTACCATAGGCATCTTTCCATTTATTCTTATTTCCATATCCTTGTAATTTATTTGATTATAAATAAGATAACTTTCACACCTATGGTGGATTAATCAAACATTCACATGGTATCAGAGCCCCTTCGGTTTAACAACCCCAAATCCTTTCTTTTCAATGGCTTTTGAAATCTTCTACTGTTCTTCTCCACCACCCCTGCTGGCTTTGACACCGCAGAAGCAGTCTTCATGGCTACCGCAGGCGGAGCCGATTAATTACTCTTCGGCTCCACCCTATTGACCTCCAAATCATCTTCACCATACTCTGTACATACAACCTCACCTTTTCCAAACATAGTCTTTCATTTTCTTCTCGCCAAAATTGGCTCCTTCGCCCAATGTGGCGACTATTCCGACTTGACCATTGTCTTTGTCCCTTGCTCTAGGTTTCCCCTTCTACTTCTTGGGGTTAGACATATTCTCACCAAAGCCAAGGCAGTATCGTCGCTAAGCGACAATCCCTCTTCATGGGTTAAGACATATTCTCGCCGAAGCCAAGGCAGCATCGCCGCTGAGCGACGATCCCTCTGCAATTTTCGATGGCCAAGAAAGTGTTTCTTTACGCCTCCTCTGAATCAGGTTGTTGACATCTTCACGAAAAGTGTTTCTCAACCTCTTTGAATTTTTCAGATTCAAGCTTCATGTTTGTTCAAATCCAACGCTCAGCTTGCGGTGGGGTGTTAAGGATATTTAGTAATAAATTATAGTTTACCATATATATTATATTTGATATTTTATTATAAGGCAAATATTAGATATTTGCCTTATTACCATAGGCATCTTTCCATTTATTGTTATTTCCATATCCTTGTAATTTATTTGATTATAAATAAGATAACTTTCACACCATTTAGGTGTGGTGGATTAATCAAACATTCACAGAAACATTCTTTATAAGGGTATGAAACCCTCTCCTTAACAGACGATTTCGAAAAAAGCCAATGAGGAGTACAATATCGACTAGCGGTGGCCTTAGACTAAATCACTCGTTTTGCAACATGTTGAAAAAAAAAACAAATTTGTGTTCCATAGGTTTTGTGTTAAGTTTAGCCTTCAAACTTTTAGGTCAGTTTCTCGATTATTTGGGCACGATTATGTAGCGATCTAGTTCTAAGCTAAACAAAAATTTAGGTATTTATATTGAATTTAACGACAGAGACCTAACCGATACAAAATTAAAAGTTAAGAAATATTTTAAAACGAACAATATTACACTATCGAAACTTAATAATTAATTAATAACATGATAATCTCTAAATAAATTTGTTCGGTTTCATTCTTTTATTTAAGAGGTTTGCGTCCATTCGGTTTTTAAATATTAAAATTAAAATTAAAATTAGTTTGTGACATAAGTCCTTAAATGATGTAATAACATGTTGCATAAATCAAATGAAATTAATGAGGAAATTATTTGATACTAAAACGTTTTAAATAATATATTTGGCTGCAAATTCAGAGGGCACAGAAAATAAAAAAAAAAAAAGGATAATAATTACATTATTTATTTAAAAATCAACCAAAATTCATGGAGTCTACAGAGAAACCCACGCGCACACAAAAGCAAACTATATTATATATATATATATATATATACGTTTTTTCTTACATAATAATAATAATATTATTATTTATTAATAATTAACATTTGAGAAAAAAAAGAGAGAAAATAAAACCAACCCTGTTCGGGCATATCGAAACGCTGCGTTTTATCAGCACATTACGTCCTTGAGAAGCTTATACCTCCGCGTGGTCGGCCTCGGCGATGGGACGCTGCCGGCGGCGCCTTGTTTGCCCTTGTCGACGGTGGCGGCGGCGGCATCTTCATGATGGTGTTTGATTTTGTCGCCGGAGTAAACGGAGCGGCTCATGATTCCGGCGGGTTGGGTAGCGGTTGGTGGCGGTCTTCTGGAGGAGGTTCCGTGTGATCTGGAGGAGCTCCGGCCTTCACACTGGCACCAATCACACACCTCAATTGGCTCCGCCGATTCGCTATAGTAATTGCTGCAGTACCTGCGGATTTTTAACCAAATACTTTTTATTTTTATTCTTAAAACAAAATTAAATTAATTTCTCTAATACCCTCTTAATCTTTTTACTAATCTACCACAAATTAATATAATTATCCTCTCTGGTCGTGTCTGGTAAAAAATGTTTTGTTCTCCTACCCACTAAGGTGGGATCGAACAATCTACCTCATTCAAGGACACACATGGTCCCCTTCTCCCGTTGATGTAGGACCCCAGAGGCCCAGCATCTTTGCTGACACACTGCTTCGTATTCACCTACTTTAAGACTCAGTCTCCTCACTGACACACCTCCAGTATTTGGTTCTCATTCCATTTGTAACAGCCCCAAGCCCACCACTAACAAATATTGTCATTTTTTGGATTTCCCTTTTCCGTTTTCTACCATTTGTAACAGCAACAAGCCCACCACTAACAAATATTTTGTTATTTTTGGATTTCCATTTTGGGGTTTCTCTCAAAGATTTTTAAAATGCTGATAGTAGAGATTTACACACCCTTATAAAGAAGGTTTTGTTCTTATTTTCAACCGATCACATAAATGATACCACCTACATTATTAAGTGTTTGGAGAAGATCAAAAGCAAAACTACGAAAGTTCATACTCAAATTAGACAATATCATACCCTCAAATAGTATTAAAATCATGCATTTAACTTAGCTATATCAATAAAATCAATATCATAGTCATTCCCTCGACTTAACCATCCGAATAAAATTGATATGAGAATGATGCCCTTAACCTAAAATCGATATCGGAGTGAAATACCCATATGAAGAAAATTAGGATAGAACCGAAAAGGTTGAACTGGTAAATTTAATTAGAATTGATGAGAACATGCATGTGACATAGAAGGAAGAAAGAAGGAGAGANAGAGAGAGAGAGAGAGAGAGAGAGAGAGAGAGAGAGAGAGAGGAGTACGAGTGTTGGAAGCGGTTGGAGCACTTGATACAGCGGAAGAGCTTGTCAGGGAAGCCGACGTCGCCGCACAAGCAGCAAACGATCTGAAGATCCACCATTCTTAAATTTATATCCAACAACAAACAACACAAGAACAACCAAGATGAAGAAGATGAAGATGATGAGAGAGAAAAAGCTAAGAGAATGACTTAAATATAAAACAAAACTGGTGGTGTCTTCAAGTCGGTGTATAAATCCGTTTTTAACCATAATTTAACTTTTTTTTTTTTTTTTTTTTTTTTTTATTTCTAGAGAGAGAATGGGGGTTTAGTGCTAGGTAAACCTTAAAAATAAGATGGGGGGGGGGCAATATGACGNTTTTTTTTTTTTTTTTTTTTTTTTTTTTTTTTTTTTTTTTTTTTTTTTTAATTTCTAGAGAGAGAATGGGGGTTTAGTGCTAGGTAAACCTTAAAAATAAGATGGGGGGGGGGCAATATGACGATTATACCCCTATGCCTATGTGGCCTATTCTACTGCCTTCTTTTCGCTGCTATGTGCTTTTCTTTTTTTCTTTTTTTCTTTTTTTCTTTTTTATTTATTTCTTTTATGCACTTGGGAATGTAAAATGTGTGTTTATATTAGGAACGTGTTCACACGGCCTTCTTCCACGGTGTGGACCACGCGCCTCCTCTTCCCGGTTGCATACGCCATTCTACCTTGCCTTATTCTACATATTAAATCATAAAATATTGTGTTCACTTTGTTTACTTTTTTATATTAAATATAAATAAATGTTAATTAAGCACTTCAAATTTTATTTTTTTTACGAGTTGTTCGACTTGAAAAATACTTATGGTGTAAGATAATGAGTGTCAGCGAGGACGTTGGACCCCGAAGGGTATGAATTGCAAGAACCCATATCGGTTGAAAAGGGAAACGAAATATTCTTTATAAGAGTGTGGAAACCTCTCTCTAACATATACATTTTAAAAACCTTGAGGGAAACGATATTTACTATCAGTGGGCTTGGACTGTTACAAATAGTATCAGAGTTAGACACCAAGTGTGTGCGCCAATGAAAACGCTGAGCCTTGAAAGAGGTGGACACTGAGCACTTTGCCAACGAAGATGCTGGGCAACGAAAGTGGTGAATTGTAAGATGCTACATTAATTAGAGAGGAAAACACAAAAGTGCGTGAAAAACTAAGTCCAAAAAAGATAATATAAACTAGTTAGAATAAAGAGAAAGAGATATATTTAATTTATATTTTAATTTTAGGAAACATTTCCATAAATGTGGGAAAGAAGAGGTGTAAAAATGTGAATTAAAGGAGAGAGAGAGAGAGAAAAATTATAACAGTTAAAAAGGTGGTCTGTTTTTACTTACTTTTTTACCTCGTTTTGTCGCCTTCGGTAGGGATATGATTGTCATTAAACTACTTGTAATGGATAACTGATGACTTAAAAATATTAAAAATTAAAATTAAAAAAAAAAAAGATTATTTAAAAAAGAAAGAATGAGCAAGTACAGTACTGAAAGTGGTTTGTCTTCCAACAAAAGTCTTATTCGATATTATTAATATTTTTTATGGGTTACACTACCCTGCTTTTCACCTCTATTATTTATTCTACACCCTCTACTTCCAAACTTCTCTCTACCGTCGGATCATCTTTAAGCAAAATTAAACGAAAAATCTGCACCTCTTATTTAAGTTCTAAATTTTAAATTAAAAAAAATGACCATTTTAATTTATATATATATATATATATATATATATATATATATATATATATATATTAAGAAAATTGATGGGACGGTGGGACATAATTAAAATTATATTTATATATATAAAGTGGGGCCCAGGTGAAAATGTTGTCTGCGTGGAAAGGGAATTATGATACGAGAAAATAAAGATTTATAATTTTGGGACTTAAATGGGATCATCTACCACNGGACCCCGAAGGGTATGAATTGCAAGAACCCATATCGGTTGAAAAGGGAAACGAAATATTCTTTATAAGAGTGTGGAAACCTCTCTCTAACATATACATTTTAAAAACCTTGAGGGAAACGATATTTACTATCAGTGGGCTTGGACTGTTACAAATAGTATCAGAGTTAGACACCAAGTGTGTGCGCCAATGAAAACGCTGAGCCTTGAAAGAGGTGGACACTGAGCACTTTGCCAACGAAGATGCTGGGCAACGAAAGTGGTGAATTGTAAGATGCTACATTAATTAGAGAGGAAAACACAAAAGTGCGTGAAAAACTAAGTCCAAAAAAGATAATATAAACTAGTTAGAATAAAGAGAAAGAGATATATTTAATTTATATTTTAATTTTAGGAAACATTTCCATAAATGTGGGAAAGAAGAGGTGTAAAAATGTGAATTAAAGGAGAGAGAGAGAGAGAAAAATTATAACAGTTAAAAAGGTGGTCTGTTTTTACTTACTTTTTTACCTCGTTTTGTCGCCTTCGGTAGGGATATGATTGTCATTAAACTACTTGTAATGGATAACTGATGACTTAAAAATATTAAAAATTAAAATTAAAAAAAAAAAAGATTATTTAAAAAAGAAAGAATGAGCAAGTACAGTACTGAAAGTGGTTTGTCTTCCAACAAAAGTCTTATTCGATATTATTAATATTTTTTATGGGTTACACTACCCTGCTTTTCACCTCTATTATTTATTCTACACCCTCTACTTCCAAACTTCTCTCTACCGTCGGATCATCTTTAAGCAAAATTAAACGAAAAATCTGCACCTCTTATTTAAGTTCTAAATTTTAAATTAAAAAAAATGACCATTTTAATTTATATATATATATATATATATATATATATATATATATATATATATATTAAGAAAATTGATGGGACGGTGGGACATAATTAAAATTATATTTATATATATAAAGTGGGGCCCAGGTGAAAATGTTGTCTGCGTGGAAAGGGAATTATGATACGAGAAAATAAAGATTTATAATTTTGGGACTTAAATGGGATCATCTACCACCATTGTCAGTGCCACGGATTCTATAAAAAAAAACCTAATCCTTGCAAATCTTTACCCTTACTTTCATATTTCAATTTTCTCCCTCACAATAATTTCCATTTTTTACCTCCACTCTGTACTCCGTTAGAATTTAGTACAACTTATTTAGTTTGAAAAAGTTAAAGATATTCGTAATCGGTTAATATTTTAAGAATATATCTAAGATATTTCATAATCAAATNATAATATAAACTAGTTAGAATAAAGAGAAAGAGATATATTTAATTTATATTTTAATTTTAGGAAACATTTCCATAAATGTGGGAAAGAAGAGGTGTAAAAATGTGAATTAAAGGAGAGAGAGAGAGAGAAAAATTATAACAGTTAAAAAGGTGGTCTGTTTTTACTTACTTTTTTACCTCGTTTTGTCGCCTTCGGTAGGGATATGATTGTCATTAAACTACTTGTAATGGATAACTGATGACTTAAAAATATTAAAAATTAAAATTAAAAAAAAAAAAGATTATTTAAAAAAGAAAGAATGAGCAAGTACAGTACTGAAAGTGGTTTGTCTTCCAACAAAAGTCTTATTCGATATTATTAATATTTTTTATGGGTTACACTACCCTGCTTTTCACCTCTATTATTTATTCTACACCCTCTACTTCCAAACTTCTCTCTACCGTCGGATCATCTTTAAGCAAAATTAAACGAAAAATCTGCACCTCTTATTTAAGTTCTAAATTTTAAATTAAAAAAAATGACCATTTTAATTTATATATATATATATATATATATATATATATATATATATATATATATTAAGAAAATTGATGGGACGGTGGGACATAATTAAAATTATATTTATATATATAAAGTGGGGCCCAGGTGAAAATGTTGTCTGCGTGGAAAGGGAATTATGATACGAGAAAATAAAGATTTATAATTTTGGGACTTAAATGGGATCATCTACCACCATTGTCAGTGCCACGGATTCTATAAAAAAAAACCTAATCCTTGCAAATCTTTACCCTTACTTTCATATTTCAATTTTCTCCCTCACAATAATTTCCATTTTTTACCTCCACTCTGTACTCCGTTAGAATTTAGTACAACTTATTTAGTTTGAAAAAGTTAAAGATATTCGTAATCGGTTAATATTTTAAGAATATATCTAAGATATTTCATAATCAAATAATATTTTTTTATTTGATTAATACTATATTTTATTTTATTTATAAGATTTAATTAATTTATATTTCATAGGTATTAGATGGATCCATAAATATCCCAATTTTATTTTCTCATGTAATAATAATATTTTGAGATCTATTCACACTTTACGGAAGATATTGTGTTAGTGACTTTACTCCAATCAAATTATAGAGGTTGGATTTGTTAGGTAGATTTTTTTTTTTTTTTTGAGTTGAATTTTTTGAAAAATCGAAAATTTGATTGCCTCCTGAGTTAATATTTTTTGGTCGGGTAAATCAAACCAATTTGAACATATTTAACATAACCCAATTTTACCTTTATTTTGAAGATTTAAAATATTTAACTATGTTAGTAATGTGTTGTGACTTGTAATGTTTGATTTTTTAAATTTACGAAAGTTATTAGGGTGACATGTATGGTAAACAAATATGATTTTTTTAAATAATTAAAAAAAGAAAAAACCTGACAACAATCTAATAAAAAAAATAGATAGTTGAGTTGGGTTGAACTAGGTTATGTACTTTATCCAAGTTGCTCGAGTCACCCACCCAATCAACCCAAAATTTTAGATTGGTCCAAAAGACAACGAGAGTATATTATGAGTGTATGTCATTAATAGATCCACATCCCATTGCATTTACTATTTTATTGGTTTCCATTTAACCAATGAATCAAAGTCACTTTTAATATTATATTATTGTTGTTTATAAAAAGTTATTTAAAGTGATATCAAATCTTGAATACCATCAATATATTTTAATTAATTCTTTTTTAGAAGTCAAATATGTGTAAGATATAGCATTAAATAAAAGTTAATATCACTTATTATTTTTTTTCTAAAAAAAATCAAAATGATTGTGAAGGAGAGAATCAAATAAGAAGATACTCTTTGATAAGAAACAAAAGCATTACACAAATATTGTCAAAGACATTCTAAAAACTTTTAAGAAACTTTTGTGAAAGTGTCTAATAATCAATCTCCATTCTTCCATACCATCATGATTCATCTTGAATACCATAAAATCAAAAATCTCCCTTTCATAACCAAATTTTGTAATAAATTTTTAGTTTTTGAATCGCTCATCGAAAAAGTCTGAGCGATTAAAAAACGATCAATAAATAAATTGTAAGAATGATCTTTCGGTTGTTTTTTTATTTTATTTGAGAAGTTGAAGAACAACCAGACTAAAAATAAATCAATCAAGACATTATGATCAAATCATATGGATAATATAAGAATCATGTGTATTAAGAATAGTTAGACAGAAAATTGGATCGTATTTCGACTCTTAAGCATCATGTACAATGGTATGAAATTATGATATAATAGGAGAAAACAAAACTTGGTTATGAAAATAAATAACAAGCTTTTAAATAAAATAAAGAAATTAAAGTATTTGTCATAATCTAACCTAAGGGTTAGGAAAGAAAAACATTATGAATGCATCTACCCTAGCTTTAGTCCCATGGATGTCAACATGATATCGTCATTCGTATATTGATGCCTTACCTTTACCTGAAAAATAAGAGTAGCACGTGACTTGAGTAGTTTAGAAATACTCAGCAAGTAACTTCACTATTATCGTAACGACCCTAATTTCTAATTAAAATCAGGGTTGCCACTGCATGCATAATATTTCTACCATGTGTAGAAAATTCATTTAAAATATTACATAACGAAGTCATGAGCTTACATTATGTAACAAAAGTCGTTAAAAACATAGTGGCACGATTTTAAATAGATCAAAAAATTAAAGTATTTGCCCTAATCTAACCTAACGGCTATGAAAGAAAAACATCATGAATGCATCTACCCTAACTTTGGTTCCCTGACCGTCACCACAATATCGTCATTCATACTACTGGAGTGTCTTACCTTTATCTAAAAAATAAGAGTAGCATGCTGTTTGAATATTTTAAAAAATATTCAGTAAGTAATCCCACTGTTAGGATCGAAAAATGCATATGCAGGTAATCATGGAGGTTAATGTGCACAGAACCAAGGTGTGCATAGTATATCATATAAAAGTATAATGTATCATACGACACAAAAGTCACTAATATGATACGTCTTGTTTTCTCAAATACTTTTCTATCCATTAAATTATTGCTTTTCTTATATGTTTTCTAGCCTACCATAAACTATTGGCCAAGGATGAGGAGGTCGAGCCTAGTGTGGACCAAGCATGCCTGAAATGCATCTCTAGCTCGGGAAAACCCCTAATTCTCTAGTTCAACCTCCTTCGATCCAATCAAAGGAAAAAAGTTGAAAAAACCTAGGTCAACCTCGAATAATAAAAAGTTCATAGCTGAATGATCCTCTTTCGTGGAAATAATATTTGAAATAGGAAGTGGGGATCGGAAAAGCTTCCCCAATTTCTGCTCGCCTCGTGACCATCTCTAAATATTGATAGAATAATATTTTAGAGAAATTATGTAGTCATTCTATTCCTATCAAAGATGTATTTTTGAGTGTTGATTGTGAATGTTTAAGATTCGAAGATTCCCTTTAATAGAAACAACGTGATGAACATGGAACTTGTGGAAAGAGTTTGAGATAAAAAGATGAAGCTCTTAGAATTAAAGTAAAAACACATTTCAAATTTAATAATTCAACTTTCTCCTTGATTATGTGTGTTTTTTTTTCATAGTCATTTGATTTTTTTGTTGTGACACCCGAGTAAAAGAGAGGTACATGAATGAATCCAGATCACATCTAATGAGAGGGATTTTAAGGGTATGATAAGTAAGAAAATCTTAGAAGAATTGAAAGTCACTACCTATTCCAATAAGGCACACCTTCCTTTTCGGTGGCTCAATCATAGAAACTCCAAAATTATGCTTGTTTTGCTTAGAACAATTCTATATGGGGCGATCTCTTTAGAAGTTTTTAAAATGTATATAAGTAAGGACAAATAGGCTGGTCTGACTCATGATAATTTTCTTAGGCAGTCTCTTGAATTTTCTTAAAATGCATGTGAATGAGGACAAACATACAGATATGACTCGTGTTAGTTTGTGGAAGTAGCCTTCACTCATAGAAATAAGAAGTAATTGATGTGACCATGTTGAGTAGGTTGTGACCCTCATATTAAGACAAGCAAAACGACCCTCAAGTGGTGCCCATCCAACCACGTGAGGGCCAAGATAGACAAGTGCCATGATGCGACCGAGGAGGACGGTGCATCATTTAACACACCAAAGAGATGGACATTGAAGCCAAGATGAGACATAGGCAAGATGAAGGCAACAACAAGCAAGAGGGACAAAGATAGACTTGATAAAGGGTCGGGTAGGTTGGAGTTTCGAAAGGAGTTTGGGCATGCGGCTTTGAAGTTAAGTCCGTGTATATGAAATAGGAATACTCGCCAAATTTAGTGTTGATCAGACACCGTAAAAATACTCCACGAGACTGTATAACCATTCACCAAAATTATGTTTACTCTACCGGGATTGAAAATACCTCATAATATACCTTAGGGGGAGGCATAGTGTTAGCTTCTACTACTCCTAGGCCTTGTGGTGCATACGTGTGTTGTGTTACAGTGAGGGTGAGCATTGCACTCAATGCTTGTCATGAGTGTTTCAAGATCATGACGCTGCACCGTTCAAAATGTACAATGGTGAGACTGAACATGCAAAGAAATGTCAGGTCATCAAATATCAAAATCACTAATTATTATAACAATTAATTCTATAGACAAATACACCATGCGGAACGTAATGAAATAAATAAAGTATAAACAAGCTAAAAAGATAGTTTTGAAAATTCAAATAAAAAAAAAAAAAAGTAAAGAAATAATTCCTTTTTGTGTGAATCAAGTACACTTTCATAAACTTATTCTTCTCATATTTCAAGTTATAAGATCTTAATGTATTTCTTACAATCATATATTAATTTCATTAAATAAATAAACCATTAACATGTTTTCTTCCTTAATAAGCCTCTAAGGTTTTGAAGTGAAGAAAATCATATAACACGGGTTACATTTCTACTAGCTACGAGTGAACACGAGTTGAGTTGAAAAAATCTTTTGGACCAACCCGAAATTTCAGGTTGATTGAATTAGCTAGTTCGAATTGATGGGATTATCAGGTTATATGAATACCCCTACTACTAGATAGCTACTGATTTAGTTGAATTTCTTCTTTAATCATCTGCCAACCGAAGCTAATGATCTTCTTCCTAGGTTAAGTAAGACGTCAAGAATAACTCATTTGTACACTAGAAGATTTTCATTAAACGTTGCAATTAGTTGATTTCATCCCGAAGTCATATCAAAGAACTAAAGCAGCAT
The DNA here is from genome assembly GCF_002806865.2 of Cucurbita pepo subsp. pepo. Classification (NCBI taxonomy): domain Eukaryota; kingdom Viridiplantae; phylum Streptophyta; class Magnoliopsida; order Cucurbitales; family Cucurbitaceae; genus Cucurbita; species Cucurbita pepo. The sequence continues at coordinate 3,133,915 of NC_036649.1, read as the reverse complement.
AGACAGTGAATATGATAGTTTAATATTCAAACCGTCTCAATATGATTATCTTTACGTCAAATAGTTAAAATACTTTTATCACTTATAAAAACATACTTTCAGTAACTTAAAATCAACTTAGTGTTCGATTTTATACTTTTAAACGCGATTTTCGAAAACTCAAAATGTGAGTTTCAGACAGTTTCGTAACCGTTCTCGAACGTGGTGAGCACGTGTAGAAAGGTGAGAGGAGAAAAGGAAAAGTGAAATGAGATGAGTTGGTGAAGCAAAGGCGAAAAGGCAATTGTTTCCCAAAAGAAAGACAAACAAGGGCATTACTAAGCCTTCCTAAGGACACTTCAACCACCACACACTTCAGTTTATCAAATCTCAGAATCTCTCAGTATCCTGTCCCTCTTCCATCTCCACCGTCCACGTGTCTCCCACATGCAATTATTGTATTCATTCATTGTAGCCCCACGTCACCCACTTTTTTCTTCCAAATTATTCATTTATTTTTGTCTATTTAGTTTTAAAATAAACATTTCTACATCTATACATTTCCATGCATCATCGTTGACATTCGTACTCTTCTCTAATCAATGTAAGACTTTCAATCTACCCTCTTCGGGACCCAGCATCCTTGTTGACACACTGACTTGTGTCCATTTCCCTTCGAGACTCAGCCTCCTCGCTCGCACATTGATCAATGTCTGGCTCTGATACTATTTGTAACGACTCAAGCCCACCGCTAGTAGATATTGTCCTCTTTGGCCATTCATTTTCAGACTTCCCCTCAAAATTTTTAAAACGCGTTTGCTAGACAGAAAATTCCACAACCTTAAAAAAGAGTTTCCTTTCTTTTTTGAGAAAACAGATAGGAAAACAATTTCTTACCATCAATCAATGCATGGAGCTGAAATCGAGATTTGTTTTTTAGTATTACAATTCAAAAGCGGGATGAAAGTTTAGGATGACAACATGTAAAGAAAGCGACTATCGCATTACAAAGTTGAGGTATGATGGGGTCGAGAATGATAGATAATGGAAAAAAAGGGTGATAAAGTACAAAATTGGAGCATTTGGGGGAGATTAAGGGTGAAATTATTGGGGAAGTTGAAGAGGGACACATACCCGACATAGGGGATGGATTAATTTTGGGAGGTAATGATTTTAGATTTTAATTTATGCACTAGTTACTATTTTAATTTATGCACTAGTATTTGGATCAGTCTCTCACATCGCAATTAATAAACTCGAAAAAAAAAAAAAAAAAACTCAGAAAGTTTCGAGTTTTTTTGCCCTCGTTATAGTTTTCGTACAATATTTAGTGGATATAATAAGAGATCACATGGAAAAATATACTTTTTTCTTTTAACGTTTTAATAACGCTCGTCTAGAGAATGGAAAAAGTTGTCAATGATACATTTATGTCTTCCGTGAAAAGCGACCTCAAAGTAGTTCGAAAACAAAACCATTTTTAGATACGGAACACGTGGGTGAATTTAGTCGAATTTAAAAATTTGGAAAAATTGTGGAGTAATTTGATTGTTAAGATGTGTGAAATGGGACCATGAGGTACAGAACATCACATGTAAATGGCAGCTACTAGTGGACCATCACAAAGATTTGGGCAAAAATAAAACATGGGCTCCACACCATTTTTAAATTTATATAAAAATTATGTTACACCAATGTTTTATCCTCATGTCTTAGGGCCCCAACAACCTACGAGCTTCGACCCACCAAAGTAACTTCCCCCACGTCTGTTGTAAAATTGTTTTGTTGGAAGTTGGAACCTAACCACCGGCTCGTTTCCATTCTTTTACTCTCTATGTTTAAGTTGAGCGAGAGCATAGATTTATTTTAAAGGTGCACATTGATCGGTCAAGAGGCTCAAATTAAAGATGAAAATCGAAGGTTGAGAGAGAGACTAATGAACGTTAAAGGAGATGGCGACTACTATGATGTGCAGCTTCGAATGAAGATATGTCATAAGGAGAATTAATGAGAGTGGTTATTATAATTGAGAACTAAGAAGTATTGACCAACATAAACCAACACTTTTTTGGGGATCATGATAAATTTGACCGCCAATCAAGATTTTAGTCGTAAAAAAGAAAAAAGTTTCACATGCCAATATAGATATTTTTATGGAATGATATTGTAACAGCCCAAGCCCACCATTTGTTACGATCCAAACTCACCGCTAGCAAGTAATCCTTTTTGAAATTTTCCTTTCGAGCTTTCCCCTCACCAATGTGAGATCTCACACATATTAATACTAAAAACATTTGGATGAACTACAGATGAATAGATATGTACCTGTGCCTACATATATTTATCGATAGATATGTACCTGCGTACATATATTCATAGACTAGTAAATATGAAGATTTGATACCAACATTTGAACCTTTAACTTTTGACATGAATATCACCCCATTATCAATTGTTAGCCCAAATAATAGTAATCGAGGTTTACAACAACAATACCTAAACATTGAGAGCAGCAGCATGAGTGTTGCATAATAAGGACACAGATTAGAAAAGGATAGACACAGATTCCAGCAGCAACATGGATGGACTATAACACTAATACAATCTATTGCATCGTGTTTCTATAGCAGCAATGAAAACTAGTGATCTAGCTTTTCATTCTTTCCAAGTGTAGGGAGCACGTTCAACGATCAAATAATTGTCTCGGATATCTTTTACAACCCGGATCTCGTCATCGAGGTATACCGTCTTAAACCTGTAGAAATAAGACAAAATGCCACATTTATGCTCATGATTGAATAATAAATAAAATAGTCCAGCAATGGACAGGAGAACATCTAATACTCTTATCGGTAAGATCTAGGCATAATCTTTTGTTCAAGTTTAGGTATAAGCATGAACGCCCAAACCATTAGAGGTTGCTGGAGATGTGGACATGAACATGTAAGTTAGAAATGGACAAAAAGAAAAAAAAAAAAAAGAATATTTCATTTTTAGTAAAATCAAACAATTGGGTGTAAAGTAAATAATATCATACATTCACTATAAGAGAAAGAATTTGTTTAGCTCTCGTATTATAACGGGAGACATAAGAGGATAAGACATCTATCAACATGCAGTAAATAGAATTGAACTCTAGTTTTCACATCTCCGTGATTCTTTGGAGGAATAAAAGAGGCAATGGTGCTGTAGGCTGCTTGGTAAGTAGTATTGGTTCTTTTGGAATAACCTCAACAAGCTAATGTCGTACAATTAGATCAGAAACAGAGAAGTACAATTTAAAAGAAAGTGGACTAATGTGAGATCCCATGTTGGTTGGAGAGGGAAACAAAACGAGTGTGAAAGCCTCTCCCTAGCAGACGCATTTTAAAACCGTGAGGCTGACGACGATACGTAACGGGCCAAAAAAGACAATATCTGCTAGCGGTGAGCTTGAGCTGTTACAAATGAAATTAGAGCTAGGTTCCAAATGGTGTGCCAGCGAGGACATTGGACTCCCAAAGGGGTGGATTTTGAGATCCCACACTGGTTTGAGAGAGGGAACGAAGCATTCCTTATAAGGGTGTGGAAACCTCTCCCTCGCATATGCATTTTAAAACCATGAGACTGACGTCGATACGTAATAGGCCAAAACGGACAATATCTAATAAAGTCAATAGGAATCTGTGTAAGATAGGAAAACATGGAATGTATTTGTTAGATTGGGAGTTGTTGTTTGTGTAAAACCACAACATATCTTCAATAGAATTCTCTCTTTGAATGATTTTTCAAGGAGTTTTTAACGTGAAGGATGATATTGTTGGAGAATCAGTTTTTTTTTGTAGAGACAGAAGGTGGAGTTTTTGATTCTAGTATTGATCGAACAAAATCAATTCTTACCGCAAGAACATCGTGAACTCAGAGTTTAATATCAAATATTTCAGACATACATAAATATTAACCATATATAAAAAAAAAGTGAACAAAAGGGAACTCATAAACATAATTAACTCACCAGCCCTGTCCGAATGGTGGCAAAGGAATTTCCCAGTTTCTTCGTCGCACAACAGCACTTGTAAATCTAAACAATCAGATTCAAACGCAATATCAAATTACACGAATGTAGTCTCTACTTCATTGGTGTTAGAAAATTAAAATAATAATAATAATAATAATAATAAAATATCAATAAGGTAAAATCCTCCAAATTTTGCATTATTTATGGTAACAAAATTTGGAAATAATTTTTAATCAATAAATATCATATAGAACCATAAAATAATAGGAACAAAATGAAATAAAAAATTGTTCATATCGACTTAAATTGTCTTTGGTTTTAATTTGAAAACTCGATCATAATAGACAGATTTTGGGTTTTGACTTTGAAATCCTTTTGTTGTAGTAAATGTTGGACGTTAGATCTCCAATAAATACAACATTTTCGTTTTTAAGTTATTTACATAGGTATAACAAAGTGACTAGTCTCAACCTAATAACTCGTTTATGTCTTGCTTCCCACTCCAATAATGCAAAAATCAGCGGCTAATTCAATCTTAGATTAAAGCTATTTGATTCAATTCTCTATCGTTCTTCAATATTCTTAGTGATTCAAACAAACCATTTCATAATTCTAGCCAACAAGATTCATAACTTTACAAGATTCTCACGACATATTAGTATCCTTTAAAAAATACTTACAAAAATTTTAGATAGACCTTCTAAATCTATGTATTAAAACATTTTTAATAAAATTTAAAGGTATTAATACTATTTTTTAAAATTAATTTAGATTTTTGAATATAAGATATGTTGAAAGTTGAAAGTTTGAGATTAAGTTAACCAATTTGAACTATTTTTAGACTAAATTTATATTTCTTCCTCTATAAATAGTATGAAACTCTAATTTCTTCTTCACTTCAAACTCCACTAAACAAACCAATTTCCACAATGAATTTCTTCACTCTCCTAGCTATTCTTCTTCAATTCTCCTTTTGTTCTTTGTTCGTTGACAATGGCCCCGTCGTCGTCCAAGCTCTCCATAAATTCTATCCCAAATTACAGTCTCTCGAAAACGGCAACGACACTGAGATCAAGCAGCTCCATCGAACCGGTTTCCACTTTCAACCTCACCGTCACTGGATGAACGGTTTGTAATAATTTCTACATTTTACACGTGTGCACATTGTTTTTATAATAATTTTGATATGGGCTCCATAAACATGTCATCTTATGCAGACCCGAATGGCCCAATGTATTTCAAGGGAATTTACCATCTCTTCTACCAATACAACCCCGAAGGCGCGGTTTGGGGGAACATTGTCTGGGCTCACTCAATTTCCAAAGACCTTATCAATTGGAAGTCACTGAAACCCGCGCTTTCCCCCTCAAAGCCCTTTGATATCAATGGCTGTTGGTCTGGCTCCGCCACCGTCCTCCCCGGCCTCAAGCCCGTCATTTTATACACTGGAATCGACTCCCAGAATCGACAGGTACAAAACTACGCCATTCCAGCAAACCTCTCTGATCCGCATCTAACTGAGTGGGTCAAACCGGATAACAATCCGATTGTTGACCCGGGTACGGAGGTCAATAGTAGCGCCTTTCGGGACCCGTCGACGGCGTGGCTGAGCCTCAACGGTCACTGGAAGACCATCATTGGCAGCAGGAGCGAGCAGACGGGAATGGCGTATTTGTATAGAAGCAAGGATTTTTTGAATTGGACTAAGGTGGAACAGCCTTTACATTCTGTTCCGAATACCGGAATGTGGGAGTGCCCTGATTTCTACCCAGTTTCCCACTTCGGTAGATTTGGTTTGGACACGTCGGTGACGGGAAATTGGGTTAAACATGTGTTGAAGGTGAGCTTGGAGATGACTAGATATGAGTATTATACGGTGGGGAAGTATTATCCGATGACGGACAAGTATGTTCCCGATAATACCTCGGCGGATGGGTGGAGTGGGCTGAGGTATGACTATGGCAACTTCTATGCTTCCAAGTCGTTCTATGATCCGATGAAGAAGAGAAGGGTTTTGTGGGGTTGGGCTAATGAATCTGATAGTGTCCAGGATGATGTTTCCAAGGGATGGGCTGGAATTCAGGTCTGTTTTAGATGCAATGTGCTCTGTTTTGCTCTGTTTTGTTCTATTTTTAATTGAATTTGCTCTATTTTGTATTTGGGCCGACCTTTTCTTTGTCCTTTTTGTAGGCGATTCCTAGGACGGTGTGGTTGGATCCCAATGGAAAGCAGCTCTTACAATGGCCAATTATGGAGCTCAATAGGTTGAGACGGAAGATAGTTTTGATGATAAATCAAAAGGTGGTTAAGGGACAAAATGTTGAGATCAAAGGAATTACTGCGGCTCAGGTCAGTATATTAAATTTATAACGAACCCTCTCTTAACCCAAATCCCCGACACTGTGGTTTGTAGCGGGTTAAGAAGATGTGAAAGCACCTTTAAGATTAAGAAACAAATTTGGTGTCATTCGATAAATTGTTTCTTGTGTTTTATACAGGCCGATGTTGAAGTTATCTTTAGCTTTTCGAGTTTGGATAACGCGGAGACATTTGATCCAAGCTGGGTGGACGCACAAGCTGTGTGCAGTCAGTTGGGATCAACGACCCAAGGTGGTGTCGGACCCTTTGGGCTTCTGACTCTAGCTTCAGAAAACCTTGAGGAGTTCACTCCTGTGTTCTTTAGGATCTTCAAGGCTGAGACTAACCATGTGGTTCTTATGTGCTCTGATGCAAGAAGGTAGCTTCAATTCCCTTATCAAATGGACCTTATAATTATTTTTTCATGTTTACAAAGCTCTTGTTTCTCTCTTTTGGTGTAGCTCTTCTTTGAAAGATGGATTATACAAGCCGACATTTGCAGGTTTTGTTGACATCGATTTGTCGAGTAAAAAACTCCCATTAAGAAGCTTGGTATGTTAAAGTCATAGTCTAATGCGTTCTCGTAGCATATCGGCAAATCTAAACTATGTATTATTGTGTAGATTGATCACTCGGTGATAGAGAGCTTCGGAGGAGGAGGAAAAACATGCATAACTTCGAGGGTATATCCAACAAAGGCAGTGTTTGAGGATGCTCATTTGCATGTGTTCAACAATGGAACAGAGTCTATCACGGTGGATTATCTAAGCGCTTGGAGTATGAGAAGTGCTTGGGTGAACTAACTCTTTTTTAAGAACAAATTACTAACGGCTAATAGTGTTAGAACTAACTCTTAGTTTTTGTTTAATTAAGGCTCGAAGGGCAGATTAGCCTTTTTTTTATTTTTTATTTTTTATTTATGAATAAAGAGTTAGATTTTTAGAATTTCCCTTTGTTGATCTTTATTAATTTATAAATACTTTTTAGACATAGTATTATAACAATTAATTCTATAGATGGTTCACTATGGAAAGATACTTTTAAAAAATTCAAATTAAAAAAAAAATAATAATAAAGAAATAATTCCTTTTTGAAGAAGGTAACCTTGCATTATTGTGAAGCAAGTACATTTTCATAAAGTTATTCTTCTCATATTTTAAGTTATAAGATCTTCATGTATTTCTTACATTCATATATTAATTTTTTTAAATAAATAAACCATTAACCCTAATGTTTTCTTCCTTAATAAGCCTCTAAAGTTTTGAAATACCCTCCTCCTCTTCAATAAGAAAATCATGTAACATGGGTTACATTTCTACTAGATAGTTAGGAGTGAACTCGAGTTGGGTTGAAAAAATCTTTTGGACCAACCTGAAATTTTAGGATTGAATGTTAAGCAATGTGAGATAGTCAATAATTGTTCATTTTGAATCGGGTAGCAAGAGGGCGCTTATGCGTGGGGCCTTGTGGGGAAGGGCCCAACCCAATAGGGACAGCACACCCCCACTTTAAGCACACCTCTGTATCACTTTTTCACTCTTTCTAGTCGGTGGAATTGGTGACCATGCGAGCAGGTTAGATGCGTGGGGCAGAGGGCTCGTAGTACCCCCTTTTCTTGATCCAGCATTTTCTTCGTTGAATCACCTACTAAGATGATGCGTGGGGCAGAGGGCTCGTAGTACCCAATCGGTGAACCACGTGAGCAGGTTAGATGTGTGGGGCAGAGGGCTCGTAGTACCCCCTTTTCTTGATCCAGCCTTTTCTTCCCCCTTTTCTTGATCCAACCTTTTCTTCACTGAATCACCTACCAAAAGGCAGGCCTGCACGCTGAGACTGACTACTAAGGTAGGCGGTGGACTCTTTCATTAAGGAAGGGAACTGACTACTAAGGTAGGCGGTGGACTCTTTCATTAAGGAAGGGAACTGACTACTAAGGTAGGCGGTGGACTCTTTCATTAAGGAAGGGAACTGACTACTAAGGTAGGCGGTGGACTCTTTCATTAAGGAAGGGAACTGACTACTAAGGTAGGCGGTGGACTCTTTCATTAAGGAAGGGAACTGACTACTAAGGTAGGCGGTGGACTCTTTCATTAAGGAAGGGAACTGACTACTAAGGTAGGCGGTGGACTCTTTCATTAAGGAAGGGAACTGACTACTAAGGTAGGCGGTGGACTCTTTCATTAAGGAAGGGAACTGACTACTAAGGTAGGCGGTGGACTCTTTCATTAAGGAAGGGAACTGACTACTAAGGTAGGCGGTGGACTCTTTCATTAAGGAAGGGAACTGACTACTAAGGTAGGCGGTGGACTCTTTCATTAAGGAAGGGAACTGACTACTAAGGTAGGCGGTGGACTCTTTCATTAGGGAAGGGAACTGACTACTAAGGTAGGCGGTGGACTCTTTCATTAGGGAAGGGAACTGACTACTAAGGTAGGCGGTGGACTCTTTCATTAGGGAAAGGAACTAACTACTAAGGTAGGCGGTGGACTCTTTCATTAGGGAAGGGATTTGACTACTAAGGTAGGTGGTGGACTCTTTCATTAAGGAAGGGAAGAAGGGGCCTAAGCACGGCAGATGTCGTACATACACTTGAGTGGCAAAGGAAAGCGAGATCGTACCTCTTTTTCCAGGCCTGTTCGGACATACGGTTCCCGCGGAAGATCAAGTTGGTGAGCCGTGTGATGGGAAACCTTCCCGCACGATTCGGAGAGCACTGAATTAGAATGAGAGGTTCATCACCACATCATTGCATGCAAGAGGAGCTAGCTCAATTTGCAAATTAGTCTGACTCGTAGTTCACTTCTGACTCTGTGTTCGATAGCCTAACCGTAGTGATGTTAATTGTGGTTACATTCATAAGTAGCTTGGTCCATCTTTATCCATTTCATATATGCTGAGGACCCGCATAGCCCTCAATTTATGTGTTATTTATCAATTTTTACTCAATTTATGTGTTATTTATCCATTTTTACTTTTTTTTATGCCAATGTTGGTGACGGGAGATAACTCTCTTCAATTATTTATGGGATGGGAAGGAGTAGGTCTTGCTTCATATTTGTTAATTCATTTCTGGTTTATACCACCTCAGGCAGATAAAGCAGCTATAAAAGCTATGCCCGTCAATCGAGTAGGTGATTTTGGATTAGTTCCTGGGATTTCGAGTCATTTTACTCTATTTCAAACAGTAGACTTTTCAACTATTTTTGCTCGTAATAGTGACCCCAGAAATTCTTGGATTTCTTGCAATATGAGATTGAATGTCATAACAATCATTTGTATTTTACTTCTTATTGGTGCTGTTGGGAAATCCGCACAGATAGGATTGCATACTTGGTCACCCGATGCTATGGAGGGGCTCACTCCAGTATCCGCTTCAATTCATGCAGCTACTATGGTAACAACTGACATTTTTATGATAGCAAGGTGCTCCCCTTTATTTGAATACCCACTTACGGCTTTGATTGTTATTACTTTTGCAGGAGCTACGACGTCATTCCTTGCGGCAACAACTGGATATTACAAAACCATCTTAAGAGGGTCATAGCTTATTCAACTTGCAGTCAATTAGGCTATATGATCTTTGCTTGCGGCATCTCTAACTATTCGGTTAGCGTCTTTCACTTAATGAATCACGCCTTTTTCAAAGCATTACTATTCCTGAGTGCTGGTTCGGTCATTCATGCCATGTCGGATGAGCAAGATATGCGTAAGATGGGGGGGCTTGCCTCCTCGTTCCCTTTGACCTATGCCATGATGCTCATGGGCAGCTTATCTCTAATTGGATTTCCTTTTCTAACTGGATTTTATTCCAAAGATGTGATCTTAGAGCTCGCTTACACTAAGTATACCATCAGTGGGAACTTTTCTTTCCGGTTGGGAAGTGTCTCTATCCTTTTCACCTCTTGTTACTCTTTTCGTTCACTTTTTCTAACATTTCTAATACCAACTAGTTCATTCGGGCGAGACATCGTAAGATGTCCTGATGCGCCCATTCCTATGGCCATTCCTTTAATCCTTCTGGCTCTCAAGAGTCTCTTTGTTGGATACTTGGCCAAAGTCTGACCTGTTAGCCTATAAGTCAGTACTGTGACGAAGCGGCTCTTGCTCACCCGACATGATTGTACGAGGTCACAATTCACCCAACACGATTATCGGTGGTGAGCAAGAATTGGGGATCGAATGTGGGCGAAATTCCCGCCAATGGCTGATGTTCAGTCGACTCCCTCCCCCTTTGTGGGGGTCCGGACCCTACGAGTGAGCAGAAAAGGGAGGAGGAAAGAGGCCCTGACGAACCGTCATAACTAGTGAACAACTGTAAGCTTCGCTACCCAATAGTATGGAGTACTGACCACACTGACGGACTGGCCTTGAAGCATCTAATGGACCATGGACTAAACGGCCACTGCTTGAAAGGACTATGTNTCTCTAACTATTCGGTTAGCGTCTTTCACTTAATGAATCACGCATTTTTCAAAGTATTACTATTCCTGAGTGCAGGTTCGGTGATTCATGCCATGTCGAATGAGCAAGATATGCGGAAGATGGGGAGGCTTGCCTCCTCGTTCCCTTTTAAACTATGTCATGATGTTCATGGGCAGCTTATCTCTAATTGGATTTCCTTTTCTAACTGGATTTTATTCCAAAGATGTGATCTTAGAGCTCGCTTACACTAAGTATACCATCAGTGGGAACTTTTCTTTCCGGTTGGGAAGTGTCTCTATCCTTTTCACCTCTTGTTACTCTTTTCGTTCACTTTTTCTAACATTTCTAATACCAACTAGTTCATTCGGGCGAGACATCGTAAGATGTCCTGATGCGCCCATTCCTATGGCCATTCCTTTAATCCTTCTGGCTCTCAAGAGTCTCTTTGTTGGATACTTGGCCAAAGTCTGACCTGTTAGCCTATAAGTCAGTACTGTGACGAAGCGGCTCTTGCTCACCCGACATGATTGTACGAGGTCACAATTCACCCAACACGATTATCGGTGGTGAGCAAGAATTGGGGATCGAATGTGGGCGAAATTCCCGCCAATGGCTGATGTTCAGTCGACTCCCTCCCCCTTTGTGGGGGTCCNTCAGATGCCATGATGCGCCCATTCCTATGGCCATTCCTTTAATCCTTCTGGCTCTCGGGAGTCTCTTTGTAGGATACTTGGCCAAAGTGTGACCCGTTAGCCTATAAGTCAGTACTGTGACGAAGCGGCTCTTGCTCACCCGACACGCTCGTACGAGGGCACAATTCACCCAACACGATCATCGGGGGTGAACAAGAATTGGGGATCGGATGCGGGCGAAATTCCCGCCAATGGCTGAGATGTTCAGTCGACTCCCTCCACCTTTGTGGGGGTACGGACCCTACGAGTGAGCAGAAAAGAGAGGAGGAAAGAGGCCCTGGCGAACCGTCATAATTAGTGAACAAGTGTAAGCTTCGCTGCCCCACAGTATGGAGTACTGACCACACCGAGGGACAGGCCCGAAAGCGAAGGACGGGAACGAGCGGAATCAATGTGTTCAAATTTCTGGCCTTGCACCGACCATCTAATCGACCATGGACTAAACGGCCACTGCCTCAAAGGACTATGTCCAGGGGACCGCCGCCCCCCACACACAAGGTACATCTTGCGCCTATGGGCCGCTATTATCCAACAAGACACTCGAAACTGCAAGGATAAAAAATCCACCCGGTAGACTGCCGAGCTACAAGTCCCACGACACAGGAGCGGGATTCTCTAATTTCCAAGGTCGCAGGTTTCCAAGAGGGCCCACATGGAGACTTGGCAGGAAATGCAAAGGTTACAACAATGAAAGCCGGCCGGCCGATAAGCGGAAGAGAATCTACTTGTTGAGTTATGATTTGAGTAGGCAGATAATAAAGAATACTCTAACCTGGGAACCGAACTGTGGCTATACCAAGCCCCATCTATTTTGGTTGGGCTGACAATTTGTGTCTAACGAGATCAACAAAATTCTCAAGGAACTAGTTTCATAACATAATTGTTATTATGTCTTCAAGGATTTGGTTCTAAAAAAGAAGAAAGAAGAGAGTGGGTTTCCTCTTCTTCTTGTGTAAGCAAAGAATGAACAACCTTAAATGTATTAAAGCAGGTCCACTAAAACGTGGGAAATTCAAAAGGACGACAACTATCTTATTCGATCATGAACGAGTTGGTCTAAAAAATCTTCCTTGAGGAGATAGTGGAAACATATACAACCTTGGCCTATGGATTTCTTAACCTCGGGTCAGCCAAAGCGACCCCTTCAAATCAGTAAGTATTCTGGCGGGTCTACCTAGTGTAGCGCGAGCTAAAAGGATCTTTCAAGAAATACCTGATCGAGGTTTAGAAGATATGTTTTCATATTGGGTTTTAGACCTTATTCACTGGCCTTATAAGAGCTCCCTCGATCTTATGCTCACCATGTCCCTTGTAGTAGGTGCTTTTTCTTTTTGGGCACTGGTACCCCAAGCCATTCTCGAAGTGGACCCGACCGTCATCCAAGATCCCAACAAAGCTACAATGCGTAAAGAAACCCAACTCGATAGCCCTAACTTCGTTGCCTGGAGGATATATATCACTCTGACCAAAAGCATACTGAAACAATATCATGAGCTGATAGGGGATCAATGTATCGAGGATCCTTGGACTGAAGTAAGGAAGCGAGCATTCGCGTACACGTTAATTTCGATAAACATTGGTTTAATGCAAGATTCGGTGTGTACTTCCCACCTAAATATAGGCCATATAGAAAAGGAGGAACAATGGTTCAATCTAAGAGCAAATACACGAGGATATCCTCGATGCAAAAATAGAATGCAAAAATAGAATGCAAAATAGAATCATAAAAGTAGAAGAAAATGAAAGAAAAACTCAATTAAGATCCAATCAAGAGAAAGAAAAGAAAGAAAAGAGACAATAGAATATGTTAAATCAGGGACAGGATTGAATACGAGATAAATCCTACTGTGAGTGAATATGATCTGATTTTTAGTTAACCATTTTTTGTTAGGTAACTATTTCGTTCTACTGTGAGTGAATATGATCTGATTTTTAGTTAACCATTTTTTGTTAGGTAATTATTTTTACGTTCAACCCACACACAATTGAAGTAAATGGGAAGTACATGTCGAGTTTACTTTTCTATTTTTAGGATACTTTGTTATTTAAATATACCAAATGAATCAGAAATCAGATCATCGGGTCTTCAGGCAAATATTCTCTCCTTTGTTTTCCATTATTTTTTTTTCTTCGAAAAAGTTTTCTTTCGGCCGTTTTTTCTCTGTTGACGTTTTCCTCTCAATTGCCAAGAGTCAACGAACTCCAGTGATAGGAAAGAAAAGAGACCTTGTTTACCTTGAAAGAAGTCCATTAGATTTGAATGTGTATAACATATATCTTTCCTTCCAAAAAAGAAGAATATGAAAAAGAACGGACTAAAGCCTAAAAGAAATGAGATAGTGAAACCCGAGTGAAATAAGGAAAGGTAATAGAGTATAAGGTTTCGGTCAGGGAATAGAGGTCCAGGGGAAGCAGCTCACTTCACACTAACCCAATCTCTACCAGTGAAAAAAAGGTATTGAAGATAGAAGTTCAATAGAAGAAAATGAAAGAAAAAGAGGAAGGTAATAGAGTCAAAGGTTCAGGAAAGAAAAATGAACAAGAATAAGGAGAAAAAGAAGAAAGAAAAAGAGACCGTAAAGGTTCAGGTTCAGGATAAGGAGAAGTTAAGTTGGATGAATCTCCTCTCTCTCCAAATTCTTCTTTTCTGACTCTCACCATTTTCAGTTCAATCAAGAAAAATAGGGTATAAGGGGAAGGATTCATTCTTATGAACCGAGCTCAAGCTATCTATTTTACTCTCCTGTAAATTCTATTTGTTTAAAGCCTAGAAAAAGAAAAGAGAGGTTAAATTCTATTTGTTTAAAGCCTAGAAAAAGAAAAGAGAGGTTAAATTCTATTTGTTTAAAGCCTAGAAAAAGAAAAGAGAGGTGAACGAGTAAAGTCAAATTAATCCTTCCTTAAACCTTCTGAAACAGAATAAGGAGAAAGAGAAGAAAAAGAGAAGTAGTGAAGCCTATTTACCGAGTGAAAGAATAAAGAGGGAATAGGGTCTTTGGTGAAAGTCAGGTTAAATAAAGGTTCCAGAGCGAAGCTACTCGACCAATAGAATAGACAGAGGATTTAATTGACTCAACTGTATTTGTTCGTTTTGATTTAATTATCTTCTTCTGATTCTGTAAAGGTTCAAGAGTTTACCGAGTTTACAGTCTTTGAAGGGAAAACTTTGATTCGAGACGCTTTACCTCATGAAAGAATAGTGAAACCCTAGTTTAAGAAGAATCGTTTGAAAGATAGAAAGGAAGCAAACAAAAATGTTGCTACTAAATCTTTGAACCACCTTATTTATTAACCTGACCTTACTTCTTACGAGAATGATGATTTTATTACGAGACAAATTCTTCTTTTATGACGAGAATCTGAAAGGAATCAAAAGAGAAAGACGAAAGAAATGAAAGAAAAACCATTCTTGAAGAAGCGTGACCAATAAAATAGGTTATGGAAAGAAAAGTTTTGAGACCGAGGTTAATGAGGTAATCCCAGCAGCTTTACCTATTGATTCAAAGGTGAAGGAGAAAGAACCAAACCCCTATTTCCTCGAATTAATAAGGAGTCTTTCCTTCCTTAAATCCTACTATCCTCTTTTAGTCTTTCCTTCCTTAAATAAACCTGACAAAAAAGAATAAGAAGAAACGGACTAAAGCGAGGAGCGAAGCCACCTTGTTTACAGTGAGTGAAAGAATATGAGAGCAAGGGAAGAAGAATTTGGAGAGAGAAAGAACCTTTAACCTATTTACTAAGTTGACGAAGATTTTATTGACTCGACTAGGTAATCTCAAACTAGGGGAAGGAAGGAGTGAAACAAACAGACAAGAAATATTAAAAAAAAAAGAAGAAGAAAATGAAAGAAAAACGAAGTCTCATCCCTAACTAAATGATAATAATTCCTCTCCTTTATAGTCAAGCTGCTTTGCACCTTTCCCTCTTCTCGTAACCCAAAGGCATAAATTGATAGCTTCCTTTTCGAGTCACCCTTAGATTATCACTAAGAAAAAGAGGAAGGGAATAGAGTAGAGTCAAAGGTTCCAGTCAGGGAATAGATTTAAAGGTTCCGAAGCTAAAAGCACACCAACATCATTGTAATCGAAGCCTAGTTTACGAGGTTCAGGTTAATAAATAAGGTAAATAGGTAAAGCTGCTAATGAATGGACTCTCCTTTACAGTCTCACATATTCTCTCCTCTTCTCCTGTAAAGTGAAGGAGCGAAGCCGAGTTTACAGTGTTTGAAGAGAGAGGTTCAGGAGCGAATCAGTTTCCCCTTTCCTGACTGAAACATGACTTAATGAACGAAACACTGTGTAGTATATATATCCACAGTCTCAAGAAAAGAGATAGTGAAATCCGAGTGAAAGAATAAAAGAGAAATGAAAGCGAAAACTCACTCTTTTTCAGCTACCTAACAAAATGATGATAATTCCTCTCCTTTACAGTCGGGTTGCTTCGCACCTTTCCCTCTTCTCGTAACCCTTAGAAGTAAGAAAAATAGTTTACAATGTTTGAATGATTTTTTATTCTTTTGTTTCCTGTAAAGTTTGTTTTTGTTTTCGGTCAAGTCTTGACTTGAAACACTTGATTTTGAAGGAGAAAGACTATTATCCTATTTACCGAGTGAAAGAAGCGAGAGGAAAGAAAAGAGCTACTTTTACCTCGTGAAAGAAGGGAGATGAAAGAAGCCGAGGTTCAGGTTTTTGGTTGAGTCTTTCTCTTTTTCTTATGATTTAGAATTGTTGAGGAGAGAAGACGAAGACAGAGTGAAAGAGTTGTTTTCAATAAAGAAGGAGAGGAGCGAAGCAATGAGACCGAAGGGAGAGGAGCTGTTATCTATGTAATTGAAGAAGTTGTAGAAGAGCACCACCACGGTTTAGGTCCCGACACATGGGGGATTAATTCAGCAGCAAGGATCGTGAATGGAGGAAAGGGAAGAATGTTACCAAAATTTTGAAGTCACCCCCGACCGAGACCTAGATGGCAACCTAACCTAGTACGTCATAATTGAGAAAGGGAACTAACCCCCTAGGAAAAGAAAAATAACAAAACAAATGTAGAATGTATTGAGAGCCCCACTCTTTGCATTGGCTGAAAATGGTCATAGTCTAGAGTTTTTACTCGGCTCGGTCTGTTACCATCAGCCAAACAAAGAAGCCTTATCCTACAGAGAGATGGAAGAGCTCCAGGTGAAAGGGATTTTTCTTAGCTCCCGATACGCCGAATGCCGAAACCTCAACAAGTGACGATGACCATTTCGGTAGACACCGAAGTCCAGTCCAAGATTCATAAGGAATCTTAAGAGCCCAGGGACATACCTTTCAACCAAATCTAGACATACCTGTATGAGATCGTTAAATAGATCTTCAGGGACAAAGGACGGCCTCTGAACGATAGAATCGTAAATTTCTTTCTAAGATTAAGAAGAATCCACTTTATTAACAAAAACAAAGATAAAAAAGAGAAAAGTGAACCAGTTGATCCTTTCGCCCTTCCTACTTATTACGATGAAAAGAAAGAATACACCTAGGAATGCCAAAGTGATTAAGTGAGATCGGAAAAGGTAAAGGGAGGTTAATCGTCCTTTCACTAAGAATACCTCTGAAGGACTATACCGCAAGATTGAATATAAAAAGCGGTGCCAAGGTTCAGTAACACCATCTCTGGTTCTTGGTAATGCCATCTGTCATTTTGCACCTTATACGCCGGCTCCAAGAATTTCTTTGATAAAGACTATATGTTGGTAATGCTGGGGCACGCCTTAAAGTAAAGTGCTCCTCCCTAGGTCCACCGTCGTCAACTATCGATGACTTGCCTTCAGTGTTCTTACAGCACTTCATAGTCTTTATATAGTCTTTCTCGTACCCTTGTAGAGCTGCTCATCAAAAAACGTTTCCCAAGTCATGTTGCAACCAGACAACTCCATCTCTCTCTTGTATTGTGTCCTTCCTCCTTAGAATCGTTGTCTGATGGTCTGAATCTCCACTGGAATCTGAACTTGGCGTCTTGGCTTCCTCCTTCGATCCGTCTTGCAAGTGCAGGGTAACCCTGGCCGGATCTACTTTCTCGACTGTGTGCTTGCCGCCTAAACCTTCTCAACTCTGGCCGCCTATAGCAGTTATTTTTCGAGTAGCGTCTCGTAAGCATCTTCGTGCTAAGCCGTCAAAGCAAAAAAGTAGATGCTAAACTAAAGGTGCATCAATGGATACCTTCTGCCTCAAACACTTCTCCAGCGGCTTTACTAGTCGCAGGTCTGCCATTCCAGTGTCTAGACTAGAAAAGTAAGAACATTGACTTACCGATCGCCTACCATATCTCCTCTATTTTTGGATTTCACTTACCCTTGCTTCCACACCGTGTTTTGATTTTACTTCTTTAAAAAGAAAAGTGTCTTTTTCAATCTTTTTTGAATCCACAGCGCAATCGGACAGATATTGATTTTTATGAACAGATAGAAGGAGGATATATAGATTTGCTTGTGGAAGAACTCTACTTGAGAAGTTAGCCCGAGAAGCTTGAGCTTGAAAGGGGTATCGTACACATTTTATATAAATAAGCGCTTTTATGGGCTACGGGTGGAGGGCTATGAGATCGTTCACTCAATTTCGGGGAAAGAACTCCCTAAGTCTTAGTTGGAAGCTAAACCAAAGCTAAGCTTGTAGGCTCGTAGAGAAAGCCATTTTGCAGGTATATCCACGAATCTATGTTCCTGAACAGTCTTGGAGAAACCACCAGCACCCGATGTTGAACACAACTCTCTGTGGGAAACACTCGCACACTTTATTAAGACCAATCGAGAAGAGAGTACAAGACATTTTGTAGAAACGACTAATTGGTGTTGCTTGGTATTTCTTGGGATGATGAACTAGGTAGAGTGGAGGGGTATTTATACTAGATGGTAGTCAATCTATTCCTAAAATTTCTCCATGTTTTTCCTAAAATACCTAAATCATTTTCCTAAATTTATTCCTAAAATACCTAAATCATTTTCCTACATTTATTCCTAAAATCCTAAATCATAAATATAATTACTCATACAATGGTTGGGCTTAATCCTATTGGGCTAGTGATGACATTTTAACACTCCCCCTCAGCACTAGTCCTCATTCGTTGCACCATGTTGAGCTGACAGTGAAAACTCTCATGTTTGCCGGTATTCAACCCTATTGTAAACAAGTTTGCCATTTGATCATCTGTCTTGACCTACTGCATCTCGATTTCTTCCTTCAAGACTCNATTAAGACCAATCGAGAAGAGAGTACAAGACATTTTGTAGAAACGACTAATTGGTGTTGCTTGGTATTTCTTGGGATGATGAACTAGGTAGAGTGGAGGGGTATTTATACTAGATGGTAGTCAATCTATTCCTAAAATTTCTCCATGTTTTTCCTAAAATACCTAAATCATTTTCCTAAATTTATTCCTAAAATACCTAAATCATTTTCCTACATTTATTCCTAAAATCCTAAATCATAAATATAATTACTCATACAATGGTTGGGCTTAATCCTATTGGGCTAGTGATGACATTTTAACACTCCCCCTCAGCACTAGTCCTCATTCGTTGCACCATGTTGAGCTGACAGTGAAAACTCTCATGTTTGCCGGTATTCAACCCTATTGTAAACAAGTTTGCCATTTGATCATCTGTCTTGACCTACTGCATCTCGATTTCTTCCTTCAAGACTCTCTCTAATGAAATGGTAGTGTACCTCCACATACTTTGTTCTAGCATGAAACATCGAATTTTCTGCTAGGCGAATCACAGATTGGTTGTCGCAATGAATTGGTATTGGATAGTCAATTTTCTGGTGCCAATCTTCCATCAAGAGTTTCAGCAATGTACTTTTCTGAGCTGTTCCAGCTGCTGTTATGTACTCTGCTTCTTTAGTTGACAATGATATTGTTGGTTGTCTTTTGTTACACCAAGAAATTGTTCTCGAACCAAGATTGAACACATACCCGGTGCTTGACCTTCAAGTATTGTGATATTGTTTGACATATCTCAAGGTCCGTCGGGCCGCATCCAAATGAGGCTTCTTTAGACTTCGCATATACTGACTAATGACACCAACTTCATTTTCGAATCCATTTGGTTGGTTCATGTAGATCTCCTAATCCAACTCTCCATGCAAGAAAATATTCCTTCATATCCATCTGCCAAAATTTCCAATCTTTATTAAAAAGTGCTGGAGGAACCTGTACAATAGTCATCTTCGCCACTGGACTAAACATTTCATCATAGTCTAGTCCATATTGTTGACAAAACCCTCGAGCTACCGGTTGAGTCTTGTATCTTTCGATTGATCCATCAGGTCAACGCTTTATTTTGTAGACCCACTTGAAAGAGATGGGTTTAACATCTTCTAATCTTGGCAGTAGTTCCCAAGTTTGATTATGCTCTAGGGCTATAATTTCTTCCCCCATCGCTTTCTGCCAAGTTGAGTTTTTTTATGCTTCTTCATATGTCTCCGGCTCATTAACTTCATCTTCTACTGCGTTGGCATACTCTGAATTTGGCTTTAGGATTATTTCTGAATGTCCAAGCTGTTGAGGTGTTATTTCATTTTCACTAGGTTCGCTTGGTTTTGTCACTTCTTGCTCACCAACACTAGTGTCACTTGAATCTTCAGGCACATCAGCACTTAAGAAAATGTGTACAGTTTGCTCCCCCATCTTCTGTGGAAGAATCTCGTCAGTTTGCTCCTCCGTGTTCTGTAGAAGAATTTTTTCAGTTTCCTCCCCCGTGTTCTGTAGAAAAATTTCTTCAATTTGCTCAAGGCTTGGTAATACTTCCTTCTCTGAGGGCCACCCCTCTTCCATTGCACCACTTTGATCGTCAATCATGTGGTTTGAGTATCCTGAATCAATGATCCAATCATTCTCATAATTGATATGGTCTCCCATATCGCCATGAGTGCTAGCTCATCTTCTTCTATAGCATACAGTACCTCTGCATCCCATTCCTCCCCCATCTCCATGTTGGAGGATGCCACATTGCTTTGGATAGATTTTTTATTGGACCAACAATCTCTGGACATGTGGCCCTTCTTCCCGCAATTGTAGCAAATGCCCTCAAATCTTTTCCCTTGAGAGTTATTAGTATCGTTCTTCTGAGCTCTCCCTGGTTGTACAGTTCCTTGGGGACTTCTTCTTTTGTCACCATTGTATCCGCGTTTTGTAGATGGCCTATTATTGCTCTGGCTTTCACTTGTGTAGAGTGCTTCTTCTTCACCCTTCAATGTGATGCCTCCTATTTGTTTAGCCATGGCTTCTTGGCTGGCTAACAAATTTTCGAACTCTACAAGTGATGGTTGAGTGGGCCATCTTTGTACAGCAATAATAAAGCTTCTATATTCTGGTCGCAATCCGTGGATTATAATCCTCTTCATTTGAGATTCTACAATGGCGAACTTTGGGTCTTGTTCAGTAATCTCCCGACAGATCGACTTGACCTTGTGGAAGTACTGAGCAATCGTCATGTCACGTTGTAAAATTGACAACAACTCATTCTCCAGAAGTTGTAGCCTCGTATCATTCTTCTTTGAGAACAATATCATGAACGTGTCACATGCTTCTTTCGGTGTCTTATCATCCCAAATATGCTCTAACCTCTCTTCTCTGATTGTGGTCTTCAAGGCAAACACTACTTTGCCTGCTTTGATTCACCATTTGCACAAGGCGCCGTAAGAATCATCCTCTGGCAGCGTACTTTCGCACCCGCCAATGATCTCCCAAAGATCATGTCCTTGTAAATAGGACACCATGCATGTTGCCCACGTGTTGTAGTTGTTGTTGTTGAGTTTCTTGATTCCTCCAACGATTTAGAAATCACCCATCGTGTTGGCTATACCTCAGTAATACCAAACAAGCTCTTTCGACACAAGATTTGCAGAGTCACAGACTACTCACGACACAAAAGAAACGCACTCACAACTAATCTCAAGAAATCGTTTCTGATATGGAAGATCAGACAGAGCTGCAACCACAAAGCATACTAAGAATTCCAAGAGATCAGATAACTGACACTAACCTCGCTCTGATACCAGATTGTTGAACACAACTCTCTGTGGGAAACACTCGCACACTTTATTAAGACCAATCGAGAAGATAGTACAAGACACTTTGTAGAAACCACTACTTTGTGTTGCTTGTTATTTCTTGGGATG
The DNA here is from genome assembly GCF_002806865.2 of Cucurbita pepo subsp. pepo. Taxonomy (NCBI): domain Eukaryota; kingdom Viridiplantae; phylum Streptophyta; class Magnoliopsida; order Cucurbitales; family Cucurbitaceae; genus Cucurbita; species Cucurbita pepo. The sequence continues at coordinate 3,112,313 of NC_036649.1, read as the reverse complement.
ATGAACTAGGTAGAGTGGAGGGGTATTTATACTAGATGGTAGTCAATCTATTCCTAAAATTTCTCCATGTTTTTTCTAAAATACCTAAATCATTTTCGTAACTTTATTCCTAAAATCCCTAAATCATTTTCCTACATTTATTCCTAAAATCCTAAATCATAAATATAATTACTCATACAATGGTTGGGCTTAATCCTATTGGGCTAGTGATGACATTTTAACACCCGACTTACCAGAATGTCCTGTTGTAGCACCATGAAAGTCTTGGTTCCTCTTGGAAGCACCACCACTATGAATTTTAACCGGAAGTCAATTCCCAAGCAAGAAACTTGTTTACCTTCATACTTTGCTCAGTTTTCTTCGAATAGAAAGCAGAGATAGCAATTTAAACATCATTAGCAATCCTCCGATTAGAATCATGAGGGAGAATCAGTCTCCTTCACTCAAAACCAAAATCTTTCATGCTATCGCACAGAAGGTCGTACGTCACTAGCAATCAAAACCAAACTTCATATCCTTACAAGAAGCATTGCTACATAACCAATCCGTGAATGCCAAGGAGTAGAAGGTACTTGCAGCTAAGGCCAAAAGCGCACTTTATATATACTAACGCTTTAGAGTTAGAGGCTACCACGGTGCGAAGTAGAGGAAAAAAAACTTGCGAGTCTTTAAGTTGCACATTCATGCCCAGAATAGAATCTGCTGCTTAAGCTGCTGGGTGAATATCCCTTGCTATTAAATCTGCTACAGTTATCTCATCTATAGAAGAAGCTGGTATNAATCTTCCTTTAGCCTATCTTTTCGTGATAGCTTAAGTTGATTATAGAACGTTAGGAAGCCTACTGGCACATCCAATCAAACTTGCTCTTGGCTGCTTGAAAACTTGGCTTTATCACACTCGATAGCGGGGAACTTTACGATCACTTTTAGAACTAGTAAGAAAACTAAACAGAATAGGGTTTTCTTTTCCCAAAGGTTTCTATCTATCAATTACGAGGGTAGGTACGTCGAGTCAAGTAATCAAAGACTTGGACAATACCGCATACCAAAACAGAACAACAAACAACTTTCCTTCCGGGTGGTCTACCCGTCTCACTTGCTTAGTTGACTAAGGTAAGGTAGCTTAACCTTGAAGAAGGGGCATTTCCCTCTCGTCCTACTGCGGTAAGGTAGCAGTAAAGTCTTGGAAGCAAGCAAGTCTCTTAGTGAGTATGGTAATCTGGTCTGGATAGGCAGTCTGGTTGTCTGATTAAGTAGCCCCGCAGTCTATCCAGCCTAGTTTCCTAAGAGTGGTCGATGTCGGCTAAGTTCCTTTTCTTTGTTTAGGGCCAACTTTCTCTTGTAAGCATAACTCCCCCTCCTTTACCCTATATTGAATCCTACCGAGAAGTAGAGGAAGTAGTCTTTGACTGAGTCCCCTAGTCTTCCATTCGATTCGGACCTAAGAGCGGTCAAAGTCGTATCAGGTCCAGTTGCTTCTTTTGTTTGAGTTCTTGTCCATTCCTGAAGGAAGGAATTTTGTTGTTGCTTCAGTGAGCGATTTCTCTTTCCAAGCCAATTCTTCGATTGATCTATTCCTCTAGTCGGCTTTAGACTAAGTTTTCTTTCATTTTGTTCCCTGAGCTTGAAATTGTATAAACAGCAGCCCTAGACAAATTTTTTATTGTGCAAATTGGAGAAAGGTACTCAGAAAAGGGTGTGTGTGATCGAGTCAATGTGCTTTCCTGGTGGATCACCATTTTGATGCTTTCTTCTGTGTCTGGTAGGTATGATTTTTTGTGTATTAACATATAGAACTTCTCTGTCTTTTTTTGTGGAAGGGAGAAAAGGAACTTGACTTTAGGCCCAGCTGATCTTGGAAAACTCAAGAAGGAGTTCCAGCTTGGAGATTAGCTGCTATTCTTTAGTCCTATCCACTTTTGCTAGATCAAAAGAGGTTTATACGCTTGGTTGACCAATGATTCTATTTTGCATTCAATTTTTGTATCTTGATCTGTGATCAGGGCTTTAGTTCTTCTTTGTTAGTTTTGAAAATCTCTGGAAAGATTCTTTCTCTGAGGGCATCGTGCGCCAGCCCGAACTTATCTAGTGAGGGTAACAAGACTGACTCCATTTGTGTTTGAGATTCGAGAATAACGTATGCCATATATATCAAGAAATGTTAATCGATTAACGGGAATATTCCCTATAGCCCTTTTGCTGGGGTTTCATCGTTAATGATTTCATCTTCCAGAAAGAGACTCCCCTAGCTATGCTTACGAGTTGACTAGCGATTTTCGAGTCAAATAGTTGGACTGCCATAAAGAACCTCGATTGATTCCCATTGTACTCGCCTACTATATTGAAACTCTTGGATCCGAAAATGGAGCCAATCATTCTAACGAATCTATAAGAATATGCTCAAGGGTTCCTCTTTTTGCTAATTGAAGGAGGTATTCATTTCACTTGGTAAGAAAGTTGGGTCAATATTCTTAGCCGAGCATCCCCCCAGAGCTAGAACATAGGGGCCGACCTCCAAGCTTTTCATGAGCACAAGTGAATAAAAGAAGATCACGTCTCCGAAGGTGGCGGTATCACTGTCTACAGGTCGAGTCACGAAATGAAAAGTGCAAATACTCGACGCCGTGAATCAAGAAATTCGGGTGATAGACGAAGGCGTTGGTCCGTGCCTTAGGGGAAATCATCCGCGCCAGTGTATAAAAAGACATTTGAAATTCTAACACGAGGAGAGCTTATGGACAAAAAATGAGGATTCCAGCAGCTTTTGTCACTGATGATCAGTGTTCACAAGAGCAAGACGGTTTCCGGCAGCTTTTGTCACTCATGATCAGTGTTCACAAGAGCAAGACGGTTCAATGTCTTACAATGTTCAAGTAGCCAGCATTCTTGTCGGAAGGATTTTTTAGGAGGCCCGTACACCTATCGAACATGCTTCAAGGATGGAACAAGATGATGAAGAAGCCACAAAGAAAGGAGAGGGAAGGTATGGAGGAGAATCTAGGAAGAGAACAATGAGATCTCTGAAAAGGGAAGGCAAGTAAGTAGTAGTCGAAATGCTGAAGAGGAGACAACCCGCTCTTGAACTTCAGACTATGCGCGTCGTGTGCTCGATCTAGCAATCTTGGACAATTGTTTTGATGAACTCTCACTAAACTCAAAAAGAAAGAAGAGAAAGAACTTGGAGTTGGGGCTGACATAATAGGTTGCTTGCTTACCAAGCCATCCTCGCTTCGCTCCTTCCCCTCGTCAACTCGGTAAAGCAATTTCATTGCCTGAACCTATTCTATTGGCCTCACTGCTTCGCTCTTCTCCTCTTCTCTTTGAGCAGCTTCACCCCTCCAGTTCTGTTATTATTCTTTACTTATTATTAGATATAAAAATGACTCACTATCAAAATGAAAGACGATCGATTATCTAACCAAGAAGATAGAGAGTCCCACATACAAGAAAAGATCACAAATAGAGTTAAACCAAGTAAGATTGCAAAGGCATAATGACAGTAGGGTCGGGATATCCCCGCCCTCCGAACCAGACGTGAAGGTCTCCCCTCATCTGGCTCTCTGCAGGGGAATCTCCACTCACTGCTTCCCCTAATATCCTTCCTTTAACACATCATGGGGGTTTACAGGAGATTCCAGAGGCTCGCTTAGAAAGACTGCTATACCATACCTTTTGACTCAACTCGACTCTAGTAGTCACTAGACTCACTATAGTAATCCGTCTGGCTACCCTTGCTGAAATCATTACTCTAAATTCTCCCGTGCTCTAGCAATTGCGCTCCCTAGACCATAACCATGTAGTTAGATAGGGACAATCAATCCGTAGTGACGGGAATCTAGGAATGAATGGGGATCCCTATCAATATAAAAATGAAGAATATTTAGAGTTTTCTCCCTTTCTCTCACTCAATAGATGTATCTGGTCTGATACGGCTTAGTAAAGTAATACGAGATAATGGAATGCAATGGGATGGATGGTAGAGGGCTACTTGCACCCAAAAACGATGATTCACTTGTCCACTTGTCCATAGGGACCTCGTGGCATACAACCGAAACGACTTCCACTAGATAGCCACCCCTTTCTCTCTTTTTACAGCCTCATGGATGGACGAAAGAAGGGAAGTTACAGAACGGGACTGTGAAGGCTCGTGAAGTAGACAGCAAACAACAGCTTTTCAGCCCCCTAACCTTGTATTGTATATCATTCTAGCACTAGGCTAGCATGCCCCTTTCTCTAATAATCAACTCAGCTTTGAAGATGGCAGCTCTACTATACTATACTCATTGTAGGGCGGTGGGAGCTTTAAGAATTTAATATCAAGTAAAGGGAACTCTATCATGATCTTACGAATCTAAAGATCTCAAAATGGAAGAACAAGCTCTTTTGCTCGCCCCTCTTCCTATCTCTAAAGGGGCGTAAGCACTGAACTTGATAGGGGATGAGATTCATTCACTTGCATTACTGCTAGCACTACAAAAAGCTCTGGTCTTAACACCCTGACTACTGCTGTGCAGCCTTTCCTCGGGTTCGTAGAGTCGGGTTTTTCGTTTACCCACAACGGAGGAGCCGCCCCCACCAGGCAGGTGGCCACGGGTCATAACGCACTCTTCGCACAACAAATCCACTTTGAAGTTGACTAATTCGCTCGGCCAATCGTTGGAATGTGTACGAGATACCATAGGGGCCCAATATCTCAATAGCACCTTTGTCTAAAGCTTCGAATGAGACTGAATATCTGAAACGCAAGAACAATCTAACTAGAAAGTCTGTTAAAGATCACATATTTGTTTAGATTGCTGTCAGTTAGTATCTAATTAAATCTCCATTAGGAGTTAGATTTAATTTTGATTTGATTTGATTTGATTTGTTTACTGGTTTGTTACCAAATTTTCGGCAAATTTTTAGGTAGATTTTCTAAATACCTTTTTGTATTCTCTCTATATATAGAGCATTCTTGCTCTTCATAATTCAATCTTCTCATCAATCATTCAATAACTCACTCTTTCACTGACAATTGGTATCAGAGCTATCTTCTTAAGGGATCTGTGAGATCAATATGGGAAGAGAATCTAGTTTTTTCACTGTTGCACCACCAGTTTTCGATGGAGACAATTATCAAATGTGGACAGTTCGTATGGAGACTTATTTGGAGGCCTTGGATCTTTGGGAAGCAATAGAAGAGGATTACGAGGTCCCTCCGTTACAGCAAATTNGTCGGGTTTTTCGTTTACCCACAACGGAGGAGCCGCCCCCACCAGGCAGGTGGCCACGGGTCATAACGCACTCTTCGCACAACAAATCCACTTTGAAGTTGACTAATTCGCTCGGCCAATCGTTGGAATGTGTACGAGATACCATAGGGGCCCAATATCTCAATAGCACCTTTGTCTAAAGCTTCGAATGAGACTGAATATCTGAAACGCAAGAACAATCTAACTAGAAAGTCTGTTAAAGATCACATATTTGTTTAGATTGCTGTCAGTTAGTATCTAATTAAATCTCCATTAGGAGTTAGATTTAATTTTGATTTGATTTGATTTGATTTGTTTACTGGTTTGTTACCAAATTTTCGGCAAATTTTTAGGTAGATTTTCTAAATACCTTTTTGTATTCTCTCTATATATAGAGCATTCTTGCTCTTCATAATTCAATCTTCTCATCAATCATTCAATAACTCACTCTTTCACTGACAATTGGTATCAGAGCTATCTTCTTAAGGGATCTGTGAGATCAATATGGGAAGAGAATCTAGTTTTTTCACTGTTGCACCACCAGTTTTCGATGGAGACAATTATCAAATGTGGACAGTTCGTATGGAGACTTATTTGGAGGCCTTGGATCTTTGGGAAGCAATAGAAGAGGATTACGAGGTCCCTCCGTTACAGCAAATTCTACTGTAGCACAAATCAAATTACATAAGGAAAAGAAGACAAGGAAATCAAAGGCGAAAGCTTGCCTATTTGCCGCTGTATCTCAAATGATCTTCATGCAAATAATGTCCCTCAAAACAGCAAAAGAAATCTGGCATTATCTTAAGGCTGAATATGAAGGAGATGAGAGGATTCGTGGAAATGAAAGCCCTGAATTTGATCAGGGATTTCAAGTTACAGAAGATGAAGGAGTCAGAGTCGGTGAAAGAGTACTCTGATAGACTTCTCAACATCGCCAACAAGGTGAGATTGCTTGGTTCTGTATTAAATGATTCTAGGATCGTTGAAAAGCTGCTAGTCACTATTCCAGAGAAGTTTGAAGCCACCATTACTACTCTAGAGAACACCAAAGACTTGTCAAAGATTTCTCTTACAGAGCTCTTGAATGCTTTACAAGCACAAGAGCAAAGGAGGTCTATGAGGCAAGAAGGGGTGATTGAAGGTGCCTTACTTGTTAAGCATCAAAACAGCAGCAGGCATAAAAACAACAAAAATTTCAAAAATCAATTGACGTATGGAGATTCATCTACCAATTATCAGAAGACAAAAGGAGGAGGTTTCAAAAAATCCTATCCACCTTGCCGCCATTGTGAGAAAAAAGATCATCCACCATACAAGTGTTGGAGAAGACCTGACGCCTTCTGCTCCAAATGCAATCAACTTGGACATGAAGCTATGATCTGCAAAGCCAAAGATCAGGTGAAAGAAGTAGATGCACAGGTAATTGATCAAGAAGAAGAAGAAGATCAATTGTGTATGGTCACTTCTTCCTCAAGCAAAGAATCAAGCGAGAGCTGGTTGATTGACAGTGGGTGCACAAATCATATGACATATGACAAGGAGCCTTTTGAGGAATTAAGAGACACCGAAGATAAGAGAGTGAGGATTGGCAATGGTGAACACTTGGAAGTCGAGGGAAAAGGCGTAGTAGCTATAACAAGTTATGAAGGTACAAAGTTTATTCCAGATGTTTTATTTGTACCTAAAATAGATCAAAATATCTTAAGTGTTGGTTAGTTACTTGATAAAGGCCATAAAGTGTTGTTTGAGAATAAGCAGTGCTTGATCAAAGATGCTAGTGGCAAAGACATGTTCCATGTCAAAATGGAAGGAAAAAGTTTGCTCTAAATCCGACGGCCATTATATCCAGAGTTAGTGCCACTGAGATTTGGCACAAAAGACTTAGACACTTTCATCATCGAGGTTTGCTTCAGATCCAATCAAAGAAGTTGGTAGAAGAACTCACTGACATTGATGAGGACATGCCTCCTGGCTGTACTTGTAATTTTGGGAAGCAACATAGGCAACCCTTGCCTAAACAGGCATGGAGAGGCTCGAAAAAGCTGCAACTGGTTCATACTGATTTTTGTGGTCCTCAGCGAACACCATCATTAAATGGTAATCTTTATTACATTGCTTTTATTAATGAACTAACAAGAATGTGTTGGATATTCTTGCTGAAGCAAAAGTCAGAAGTTGCGGGTGTATTTTAGAAATTCAAAGCCAAAGTTGAGAATGAAGGTGCATGCTTGATTCAGACTATAAGATCAGATAATAGCAAGGAGTACACTTCAGAAACTTTTAACAGGTTTTATGAAGAGGATGGAATTGAACATCAATTTACAACACCATACACACCTCAACAGAATGGCGTCATTGAAAGGAGGAATAGATTCATAATGGAGATGACGAGATGCATGCTTCATGAGAAGGATCTTCCAAAACGTTTTTTGGGAAAAGCAGCAAACATTATTATGTACTTGCAAAATCGAATTTCAACAAAAGCTGTGAAGGACCTGACACCATTTGAAGTTTGGTATGGTTACAAATCTTTTTTAAAGTTCCTTAGAGTATTGGTGTGTCTTTGCTTCACTTACATTTCATAGGTCAAGTTTGATAAGCTTAACAAAAAGGAAGAAGCTGGCATTTTTATTGGGTATAGCACTATATCAAAAGCTTACGGAGTTTTTCAACCACACATTAGTTGTGTTATTGTGAGCCGAGATGTTCATTTTGCTGAAAATAAGCAATGGAATTGGGAAGAACTGACGAAGGTGAATAAAATTTCTAATGCACCAAACAATTTAATCTTTGGTAGCATGTTAGAAGAGTTTGAAGATGAACGACAAGATGCTTTGGTTGATGATGCACCTGTCCAAGGAGGAGCTTTCAGTGATCGAGAAAAACAAAATCGGGGAGTTGGTTGATCGACCTCTAAACAGAAAGATAATTAGAGTAGGATGGGTGTTAAAAAAAAAAAGCTTGGAGTTCACAGCATCTAAACAAGGAGGAGTGTTAAAGATCACATATTTGTTTAGATTGCTGTCAGTTAGTATCTAATTAAATCTCCGTGTTAGGAGTTAGATTTACTTTTGATTTGATTTGATTTGATTTGTTTACTGGTTTGTTACCAAATTTTCTGCAAATTTTTAGGTATACCTTTTTGTATTCTCTGTATATATAAAGCATTCTTGCTCTTCATAATTCAATTTTCTCATCAATCATTCAATAACTCACTCTTTCACTAACAAAATCATTCAAAACTTAATCGAAGAACCAGCGTTTATTAAAAAAGCTATAGAGTCGATTACAAAAAGTACTAGTTTGAAAGGCTCGTTGGAATTGATCTACTATGAGATTTACATTATACGCAACAGAAGCACCTGAAGTACTAAATAGAATAGGTATTAGTTTGGTAATGGTTGAATAGCAAACTCGGATTTGGCAAGAATCTCATTTTTTGGTAGTACGAAGGGGGAATTGGCTCAAAAAGTGAATAGGGGTCGAGACGCAATCGGGCGCCGACGGCTGACTCAAGTGCCCCCTGAATCGCACGAAATGGTCACCTATTGCACCACTCACTAACTCTACCTGGGGTGGGGGTACCTATTATTCGTTGGCAGTCCAACGCACCCCTACTTAAAGGATGTTACTTAATTACGAAGGAAATTCTTTCTTCATCGTGAGAGTTCCCTTTCATTAAGTACATCGAGCCAGGAGTGAACATCATCATCATCATCATCTGCGGACAAATCCATATCCTTTTTCATCATTAGCTTAGCTAAAATAGAATAGTATGACAGGCTTTCCGGAAAATGAAACGAAACCCACTTGATCGATATGAAAAAGATGCTCAAAAAGACCTCTTACACCCCCCTCGCTAAGTGATCAAGTTTAGTCGGAATTTGCTCTATCAGTTGCTCCCACTCTGGACTGACTTCCTGGAAAGATAGGATTGGGCAATTTTGCCGGTTCTGGAGCTGACCTGATTATTAGAGAAAGGGGNGGGGGGGGGGAGCTTGAGGCTTCTGAGCCGAACAGGGAACGAATCCTCCAAAAATGGAATGAGTTCGCAATGACTACCATAATCAGCCCCCTCATCACTTACCACTATTTTTTCTTGGTGGGAGTGAACAATGTTTTTTCTGGCGTTCCTTTCTATTGATGAAGAGGTGACCTCGTGCTCTTCAAGAAATTTAGGCAAAGACCCCCCCGAGCCCGAGTTTACCGGGGATCTTAGAGGGGCACCCAATCAATGCCGTCACCTTCGCCCTTTAGAGATAGGGGCAAAGCAGCGAGGCCGACAGAAAGAGGGCGCAACAAAAAATCTTCAAAAAAAGGCGTCAGAGGCCTCAAACTCATTTGGAGTTGGAGAATGACAAAACACTTTCTCAACTAGAATGCATCAACAAAACTGCCCTTCCATATGGATTGTCGTGGCATGAACTTTGTCAAGAAATTACGGGACTTCCTATTGATCTTGATTAGTTCCAGCTTGTTGAGAGTTCTCTTTTCTTTCTAGACCGGACCCTTTTTTAGACCGTCTCCTGAAACACCTTATCCCGCATGTGCTTTCGGAGCCCCCCACTCATTCAATGACTTACTTGTGATTGCAGTCATTCCCCAAAAAGAGAGAGAAGAGGGAATCGTCTGCTCCCGTTTATGTGACGAACCGAACAACCATCGTTAGGTCCCGAATTCTGCAAACCGCCGGATCCTGACCAAGATCTAATCTCCATTACATGGTACGATATATCTATCGATTCGAAGAACTGACTTTCAGTTGTAAGTCATCTATTATGCTCCTATCTAAAGTGATGCTAGGTTACTTCACCTTCACCCTCCAGAAAGACATGTGCAGGTGCACTTCGCTCGGCCATTTTTAAATTTATATACAAATTATGTTACACCAATGTTTTATCCTCTTGTCTTGGGGAAGCTAGAGAATTCCCCAACAACCTACGAGCTTAGACCCACCAAAGTAACTTCCCACATATGTGGTAAAATTGTTTTGTTTTGTTGGAAGTTGGAACCTAACCACCGGGCTCGTTTCCATCTTTTACTCTCTATTTTAAAGTTGAGCAAGAGCATGGATTTGTTTTAAAGATGAAGGTGCACATCGATCCATATTGACTTTCATATAAATTAGCATTGAAAATCTAATGATTCAATTTTATTAATATGAAAATGATGTTTTACTCTCTATTTTAAGTAGTTGTGGCTCGAATTAAGGATGAGAATCGTAGGTTGAGAGAGAGACTGATGAACATAAAAAGGAAATGGCGACTACTATGATGTGTAGCTTCGAATGATGAAATGTCATGGAGAATTAATGAGAGTAATTGTTATAATTGAGAACTAAGACATTGACCAACATAAACCACGGAAGAATTATGAGCAAAATTAAAAGTTTAAAATCTATAGAACACTTTTTTGGAGATCATGATAATTTGACCGTCAATCAATGTATTAGGAAAAAAAAAAAATTAAGATTTCACATGTCAATATAGATATTTTTATGAAATGATATTGTAACTACTCAAGCCCACCATTTGTAAAGATCCAAGCCCACCACTAGCAGATGATCCTCTTAGAAATTTTTCTTAGAAATTTTTCTTTCGAGCTTTCTCTCACAGATGTGGGATCTCACATATATTAATACTAAAAACATTTGGATGGTCTATAGATGAATGGATACCTGTGCCTACACATATTTATCAACAGATATGTAGGTGCCTACCTACCTTCATCACCCAGTAAATATGAAGATTGGATACGAATATTTGAACCTTTTAACTATACACCATTATCAATTGTTAGCCCAAATAATGGTAATCGAAGTTTACAACAATAATACTTAAACAGTGAGAGCAGCCGCATGAGTGTTGCATAATAAGGACATAGATTCCAGAAGGATAGACGTACTCGGGATCAATTTAGATGATTATAACACTAATACAATTTACTGCATTGTGTTTCTATAGCAGCAATGAAAACCAGTGATCTAGCTTTTCATTCTTTCCAGGTGTAGGGAGCACGTTCAACAATCAAATAATCATCTCTGATATCTTTTACAACCCGGATATCCTCATCGAGGTATACAGTCTCGAACCTATAGAAAATAAGACAAAATGCCACATTTATGCTCATGATTGAATAACAAATAAAATGGTCCAGAAAAGAACCGAACATCTAATACTCTTATCTGTAGGATCTAGACATTATCTTTCGTTCAAGTTTAGATACAAGTATGAACGCCCGAACCAAAATAATAATAAAAAATAAAAAAAAATAAAAGTAAAAGAGCGAATATTTCATTTTTAGTAAAATCCAAAAGTAAAATCAAGCGGCAAGTAAATAATATCATACCATTCACTGTAATAGAAGTAAAACTCGTTGAGCTCTCTTATTATAACCGGAGGCATTAGAGTTACAAGACATCTATCAACATGCCATAAATAGAATCGAACTCCAGTTTTCACATGTCCGTGATTCTTTGGAGGAATAAAAGAGGCAATGGTGCTGTAGGCAGATTGGTAAGTAGTATTGGTTATTTTGGAATAACCTCAACAAGCTAATGGCAATACCGTCAGATCAAAACTAGAGAAGTACAATATGAAAGAAAGAGGATTAATGCAAGATCCCACATTGATTGGAGAGAAGAGGGAAACAAAACGAGTATGAAAACCTCTCCCTAGCAGACGCGTTATAAAACCGTGAGGTTGACGTTGATACGTAATGGGTCAAAGCGGACAATATCTTTTTTAAATCCAATATTTGCAATACTTTACTCAGATGGTAACTCCCCAATAGTTTTAGATCCCACGAGAAAACGGAAGTTCTATGGTGATTTTCATTTCCTTATTGAGAAATGATCTAGTGGTAAGCACACTCGTCTGAATTTCATTGAATTTCATTTTAGGATATGGTAGGTGGATCTGGAACGTAGTTGTAACGGCCCAAGCCTACCACTAGCAAATATTTTCTAGCTAGGGAGAGGTTTCCACACCTTATAAAGAATGTTTTGTTCTCCTCCCCAACCGATGTGGGATCTCACAATCCACCCCCCTTCGGGGCCCAGCGTCCCTGCTGGCACACCGTCTCATGTCCACCCCCCTTCAAGGCTCGGCCTCCTTGCTTGCACACCCCCTCGTGTCCACGCCCTTTGGGACTCAGCCTCTGTACATCGCCTGGTATCTGGCTCTGATACCATTTGTAACGGCCTAAGCCCACCGCTAGCAGATATTGTCCTCTTTAGACTTTCCCTTTCGAGCTTTCCTCAAGGTATTTAAAACGCGTCTGCTAGGGGAGGTTTCCACTCTTTTATAAAAAAGGTTTCGTTCTCCTCCCCAATTGATATGGGATCTCACAATAGTACTTTAAAGTCATCAGCCACTTTGATGGTTTGATGAATATTTTTTTCAGACACAATATGTTTGATTGTAATGTCGCAGGTAATGAAGTCAATAGAAATTTGTGTAAGATCATGGAATGTGTTTCTTAGATTCGGAGTTGTTATTTCTATAAAACCACTGCATATCTTCAATAGAATTCTCTCTTTGAATGACTTTTCAAACCCCTTGGATTCATATGGATTACACCATGTCACATGACATGAAGGAATTTTTAACATGAAGGATGATATTGTCCGAGAATCAGCTTTTTGTAGAGATAGAAGGTGGAGTTTTTGATGTATCAGGGATTGAAGTCATTGATGAGTCTCAGTCTATAATTTGTCCTAGCTTTTGATTCTATTATTGATCGAACAGCAAGAACATGGTGAACTCAGAGTTTAACATCAATCTTATAGATTTATCAAATATTTCAGACATGTCATATAAACATTAACCATATAGAAAAAAAGTGAACAAAAGGGAACTCATAAAGATAATTAACTCACCAGCCCTGTCCGAATGGTGGCAAAGGAATTTCCCAGTTTTTTCCTCGCAGAACAGCACTTGTAAATCTAAACAACCAGATTCAAACTCAATATCAAATGTAAATTATATGCTAATTTGATTGCTTTAAAATACAACCATTGAATTGAAACAGCAATTCATCCAAACGACCTATGAAGACGAAATTAAAGGCACATTTGTATGGATTAAAAGCAGAGGGAGAGAGAACATACCTAAAATTCACTCTCTGAGAGGAAGCAACTTCAATGCTGGATCGAACGAAGAAAACCCCATCTGGAGGAAAAGTGATGACATTATTAAGACTCTTTTTCTTGACATCAATCACCTGCAAAACATCCCCAGCTTGAGTACCAAACAAGTGAGCCTTCTCAATGATGAACAGCTGCTCTTTCTCAGTGGTCCATAGAAGGCGCCATGTCGCAGAAAGTGAATCGTCCGTAGTGACAGAATTTCGGCCCAGAGACGCCAAGGCGTCGATCGATTTCACAATTGAAGCAAGTTTCTGAGGGCTTTTCTGGGTCTTGAGACCTCTTTCTTGGTCGGAGATGAGGGCGAGGAGTTGGTCTCTGGGTGATTGAGATTGAATGGATATGGAAGAACAAGAGATTTTGGGGAGTTGAGAGAGATGGGTTCCAATGGAAGAAGAAGGGGAATTGAAGGGACGCGATGGAAGGGAGAGGGATTTGGCCATAATGAGAAAATTATGTGATCATCCATCCTCTATCAGTTTCTTTCTACGGATTATTTCACAATTTTTGTGAAATAAAAAACACAAAAATATATATATGAAAAAAAAAAATGTTCATATCATTAATATCCTTGAAATTGAAGTGAGATAAATTTAGATTTTTGAGTTTAAAGATATTTTTTTAACCCGTTGAAAGTTGAAAGTTTGAGATTATTTTAACTAATTTATCCTATTTTTAGATTAAATTTATATTTCTTCCTCTATAAATAGTATCAAACTCTTATTTCTTCTTCGCTACAAACTCCACTAACAAAGCAAATTCCACAATGAATTTCTTCACTCTCCTAGCTATTCTTCTCGGATTCTCCTTTTGTTCTTTGTTCATTGATAATGGTCTTGTGGTAGTTCAAGCTCTCCATAAAATCTATCCCGAATTACAGTCTCTCGAAAATGGCAACGACACCACTGAGATCAAGCAGCTCCATCGAACTGGTTTCCACTTTCAACCTCATCGTCACTGGATGAACGGTTCGTAATTTCTACATTTTCCCTTTTGACGTGGAGAATACAAGTGTGCACATGTTTTTATAATTATTTTGATATGAGCTCCATAAACATGTCATCTTATGCAGACCCGAATGGCCCAATGTATTTCAAGGGAATTTACCATCTCTTCTATCAATACAACCCTGAAGGCGCGGTTTGGGGGAACATTGTCTGGGCGCACTCAATTTCCAAAGACCTTATCAACTGGAAGTCACTCAAACCCGCGCTTTCCCCCTCAAAGCCCTTTGATATTAATGGTTGTTGGTCTGGCTCCGCCACCGTCCTCCCCGGCCTCAAGCCCGTCATTTTATACACTGGAATCGACTCCCAGAATCGACAGGTACAAAACTACGCCATTCCAGCAAACCTCTCTGATCCGCATCTAACTGAGTGGGTCAAACCGGATAACAATCCGATTGTTGACCCGGGTACGGAGGTCAATAGTAGCGCCTTTCGGGACCCGTCGACGGCGTGGCTGAGCCTCAACGGTCACTGGAAGACCATCATTGGCAGCAGGAGCGAGCAGACGGGAATGGCGTATTTGTATAGAAGCAAGGATTTTTTGAATTGGACTAAGGTGGAACAGCCTTTACATTCTGTTCCGAATACCGGAATGTGGGAGTGCCCTGATTTCTACCCAGTTTCCCACTTCGGTAGATTTGGTTTGGACACGTCGGTGACGGGAAATTGGGTTAAACATGTGTTGAAGGTGAGCTTGGAGATGACTAGATATGAGTATTATACGGTGGGGAAGTATTATCCGATGACGGACAAGTATGTTCCCGATAATACCTCGGCGGATGGGTGGAGTGGGCTGAGGTATGACTATGGCAACTTCTATGCTTCCAAGTCGTTCTATGATCCGATGAAGAAGAGAAGGGTTTTGTGGGGTTGGGCTAATGAATCTGATAGTGTCCAGGATGATGTTTCCAAGGGATGGGCTGGAATTCAGGTCTGTTTTAGATGCAATGTGCTCTGTTTTGCTCTGTTTTGTTCTATTTTTAATTGAATTTGCTCTATTTTGTATTTGGGCCGACCTTTTCTTTGTCCTTTTTGTAGGCGATTCCTAGGACGGTGTGGTTGGATCCCAATGGAAAGCAGCTCTTACAATGGCCAATTATGGAGCTCAATAGGTTGCGACGGAAGATAGTTATGATGATAAATCAAAAGCTGGTTAAGGGACAAAATGTTGAGATCAAAGGAATTACTGCGGCTCAGGTCAGTATGTTTAATTCATAACCAACCTGCTCTTAACCCAAATCCCCGACACTGTGGTTTGTAGCGGGTTAAGAAGATGTGAAAGCACCTCTAAGATCAAACAG
This sequence comes from Cucurbita pepo subsp. pepo, assembly GCF_002806865.2. NCBI lineage: Eukaryota > Viridiplantae > Streptophyta > Magnoliopsida > Cucurbitales > Cucurbitaceae > Cucurbita > Cucurbita pepo. The sequence continues at coordinate 3,096,628 of NC_036649.1, read as the reverse complement.
GGTGTCATTTGATCGATTGTTTCTTGTGTTTTATACAGGCGGATGTTGAAGTTATCTTTAGCTTTTCGAGTTTGGATAACGCGGAGGCATTTGATCCAAGCTGGGTGGACGCACAAGCCGTGTGCAGTCAGCTGGGATCAACGGCCCAAGGTGGTGTCGGACCCTTTGGGCTTCTGACTCTGGCTTCAGAAAACCTCGAGGAGTTCACTCCTGTGTTCTTCAGGATCTTCAAGGCAGAGACTAACCACGTGGTTCTTATGTGCTCTGATGCAAGAAGGTAGCTTCAATTCCCTTATTAAAAGACCTTATACTATTTTTTCATATTTACAAAGCTCTTGTTTCTCTCTTTTGGTGTAGCTCTTCTTTGAAGGATGGATTATACAAGCCGACATTTGCGGGTTTCGTCGACATCGATTTGTCGAGTAAAAAGCTCCCATTAAGAAGTTTGGTACGTTAAAGTCATAGTCTAATACGTTCTCGCACCATATCGGCAAATCTAAACTATGTATTATTGTGCAGATTGATCACTCGGTGATAGAGAGTTTTGGTGGAGGAGGAAAAACATGCATAACTTCGAGGGTATACCCAACAAAGGCGGTGTTTGAGGATGCTCATTTGCATGTGTTCAACAATGGAACAGAGTCTATCACGGTGGAGTATCTAAGCGCTTGGAGTATGAGAAGTGCTTGGGTGAACTAACTTAAGTTAGAACAAATTTCTAACCACTAATAATGTTAGAACTATCTTTTTCTAACCACTAATAAGGTTAGAACTAACTCTTATTTTTTTTGTTTAATTAAGGTTAATGGCAGATTAGCCTCTTTTTTTGTCCATGAATAAAGAGTTATTAGCCAGATTTTTAGAATTTTCGTTTGTTGATCTTTATTAATTTATAAATATTTTTTTAGACATAGTGTTGTAACAATTAACTCTACAGACAACCCTCGAGGAAAGTAATGAAATAAATAAAGTATAAACAAGATAAAAAGATACTTTTGAAAATTCAAATTAAAAAAATAAAAATAAAGAAATAATTCCTTTTTGAAGATGGTCCTTGCATTATTGTGAAGTAAGTACACTTTGATAAAGTTATTCTTCTCATATTTCAAGTTATAAGATCTTCATGTATTTCTTACCTTCATATATTAATTTCTTTAAATAATAAACCATTAACTCTAATGTTTCTTCCTTAATAAGCCTCTAAGATTTTGAAATACCCTCCTCTTCAATAAGAAATTTATGTAACACGAGTCACATTTTTACTAGCTACGACTGAATCTAAGTTGGGTTGAAAAAATCTTTTGGTCCAACCCGAAATTTCAGGTTGATTGAATGTTGAGCAAGGTGAGATAGTCAACAGTTGTTCACTCTGAACTGGGACTATAATAGGGCTATGCTGGCCTCTTCCTTACTCAGATTGTTTACTTGGTAGTTGGTGATTCGATACATATGGGTAATAAGAGGGCGCTTATGCCCTGATGGTGGGGCCTTATGGGGAAGGGCCCAGCCCAATAAGGATAGCACATCCCCCATGTATCGACTTTTTCACTCTTTCTAGTCGGTGGAACCGGTGAACCACGCAAGCAGGTTAGATGCGTGAGGCAGAGGGCTCGTAGTACCCCCTTTTCTTGATGCAGCCTTTTCTTGAATCACCTACTTTCTAGTCGGTGGAACCGGTGAACGACGCGAGCAAGTTAGATGCGTGAGGCAGAGGGCTCCTAGTACCCCCTTTGCTCGTAGTACCCCCTTTTCTTGATGCAGCCTTTTCTTCGCTGAATCAGGGCTCGTAGTACCCCCTTTTCCTACCTTTTCTTCGCTAAATCACCTACTAAAAGGCAGGCCTGCATGCTGACTTTTTCACTCTTTCTAGTCGGTGGAACCGGTGAACCACGCAAGCAAGTTAGATGCGTGAGGCAGAGGGCTTGTGGGCTTGTAGTACCCCCTTTTCTTGATGCAGCCTTTTCTTCATTGAAGGCTTGTGGGCTTGTAGTACCCCCTTTTCTTGATGCAGCCTTTTCTTCATTGAATCACCCCCGTTTTCTTGATGCAGCCTTTTCTTCATTGAATCACCCCCATTTTTTTGATGCAGCTTTTTCTTCATTGAATCACTTACTAAAAGGTAGGCCTGCACGCTGAGACTGACAGAGGGCTTGTAGTACCCCTTTTCTTGATCTAGCCTTTTCTTCATCGAATCACCTACTAAAAGGCAGGCCGAATCACCTACTAAAAGGCAGGCCGAATCACCTACTAAAAGGCAGGCCGAATCACCTACTAAAAGGCAGGCCAGACAGGCGGTGGACTCTTTCATTAGGGAAGGGAAGGAGGGAAGGGAAGAAGGGGCCTAAGCACAGCAAATGCCATACATACACTTGAGTGGCAAAGGAAAGCGAGATCGTACCTCTTTTTTCAGGCCTGTTTGAACATACGGTTCCCACAGAAGATCAAGTTGGTGAGTCGTGTGATGGGAAACTTTTCCGCACGGTTCGGAGAGCACTGAATTAGAATGAGAGGTTCATCACCACATCATTGCATGCAAGGGGAGCTCGCTCGATTCCCAAATTAGTCCGACTCGTTATTCACTTCTGCCTCCGTGTTCGATAGCCTGACCGCAGTGATGTTAATTGTGATTACATTCATAAGTAGCTTGGTCCATCTTTATTCCATTTCATATATGTCTGAGGATCTGCATAGCCCTCAATTTATGTGTTATTTATCCATTTTTACTTTTTTTATGCCAATGTTGGTGACCGGAGATAACTCTCTTCAATTATTTCTGGGATGGGAAGGAGTAGGTTTTGCTTCATATTTGTTAGTTCATTTCTGGTTTACACGACTTCAGGGAGATAAAGCAGCTATAAAAGCTATACCTATCAATCGAGTAGGTGATTTTGGATTAGCTCCTGGGATTTTGGGTCGTTTTACTCTATTTCAAACAGTAGACTTTTCAACCATTTTTGCTCATGCTAGTGCCCCTAGAAATTCTTGGATTTCTTGCAAAATGAGTTGAATGTCATAACTCTTATTTGTATTTTACTTCTTATTGGTGCTGTTGGGAAATCCGCACATATAGGATCGCATACTTGGTCACCCGATGCAATGGAGGGGCCCACTCCAGTATCCGCTTCGATTCATGCAGCTACTATGGTAACAGCTGGCGTTTTCACGATAGCAAGGTGCTCCCCTTTATTTGAATACCCACCTATGACTTTGATTGTTATTACTTCTGTAGGAGCTACGACGTCATTCCTTGCGGCAACCATTGGAATATTACAGAACAATCTAAAGAGGGTCATAGCTTATTCAACTTGCAATCAATTAGGCTATATGATCTTTGCTTGCAGCGTCTCTAACTATTCGGTTAGCATCTTTCACTTAATGAATCATGCATTTTTCAAAGCATTACTATTCCTGAGTGCAGCTTCGGTGATTCATGCCATGTCGGATGAGCAAGATATGCGGAAGATGGGGTGCTTGCCTCCTCGTTCCCTTGTACCTATGCCATGATGCTCATGGGCAGCTTATCTCTAATTGGATTTCCTTTTCTAACTGGATTTTATTCCAAAGATATGATCTTAGAGCTCGCTTACACTAAGTATACCATCAGTGGGAACTTTGCTTTCTGGTTGGGAAGTGTCTCTGTCCTTTTCACCTCTTGTTACTCTTTTCATTCACTTTTTCTAACATTTCTAGTACCAACTAATTCATTTGGGCGATACATCATAAGATGTCATGATGCGCCCATTCCTATGGCCATTCCTTTAATCCTTCTCGCTCTCGGGAGTCTATTTGTAGGATACTTGGCCAAAGTGTGACCAGTAAGCCTATAAGTCAGTATTGTGACGAAGCGGCTCTTGCTCACCCGACACGATCGTACGAAGTCATAATTCACCCAACACGATCATCGGTGGTGAACTAGAATTGGAGATCGGATGCGGGCGAAATTCCTNGCTTCGATTCATGCAGCTACTATGGTAACAGCTGGCGTTTTCACGATAGCAAGGTGCTCCCCTTTATTTGAATACCCACCTATGACTTTGATTGTTATTACTTCTGTAGGAGCTACGACGTCATTCCTTGCGGCAACCATTGGAATATTACAGAACAATCTAAAGAGGGTCATAGCTTATTCAACTTGCAATCAATTAGGCTATATGATCTTTGCTTGCAGCGTCTCTAACTATTCGGTTAGCATCTTTCACTTAATGAATCATGCATTTTTCAAAGCATTACTATTCCTGAGTGCAGCTTCGGTGATTCATGCCATGTCGGATGAGCAAGATATGCGGAAGATGGGGTGCTTGCCTCCTCGTTCCCTTGTACCTATGCCATGATGCTCATGGGCAGCTTATCTCTAATTGGATTTCCTTTTCTAACTGGATTTTATTCCAAAGATATGATCTTAGAGCTCGCTTACACTAAGTATACCATCAGTGGGAACTTTGCTTTCTGGTTGGGAAGTGTCTCTGTCCTTTTCACCTCTTGTTACTCTTTTCATTCACTTTTTCTAACATTTCTAGTACCAACTAATTCATTTGGGCGATACATCATAAGATGTCATGATGCGCCCATTCCTATGGCCATTCCTTTAATCCTTCTCGCTCTCGGGAGTCTCTTTGTAGGATACTTGGCCAAAGTGTGACCAGTAAGCCTATAAGTCAGTATTGTGACGAAGCGGCTCTTGCTCACCCAACACGATCGTACGAAGTCATAATTCACCCAACACGATCATCGGTGGTGAACTAGAATTGGAGATCGGATGCGGGCGAAATTCCTGCCAATGGCTGAGATGTTCAGTCGACTCCCTCCCCCTTTGTGGGGGTTCGGACCCTACGAGTGAGCAGAAAAGGGAGGAGGAAAGAGGCCCTGGCGAACCGTCATAATTAGTGAACAAGTGTAAGCGTAACTATTCAGTTAGCATCTTTCACTTAATGAATCATGCATTTTTCAAAGCATTACTATTCCTGAGTGCTGGTTCGGTCATTCATGCCATGTCGGATGAGCAAGATATGCGTAAGATGGGGGGGCTTGCCTCCTCGTTCCCTTTGACCTATGCCATGATGCTCATGGGCAGCTTATCTCTAATTGGATTTCCTTTTCTAACTGGATTTTATTCCAAAGATGTGATCTTAGAGCTCGCTTACACTAAGTATACCATCAGTGGGAACTTTGCTTTCTGGTTGGGAAGTGTCTATGTCCTTTTCACCTCTTATTACTCTTTTCATTCACTTTTTCTAACATTTCTAGTACCAACTAATTCATTTGGGCGAGACATCATAAGATGTCATGATGCGCCCATTCCTATGGCCATTCCTTTAATCCTTCTCGCTCTCGGGAGTCTCTTTGTAGGATACTTGGCCAAAGTGTGACCCGTAAGCCTATAAGTCAGTATTGTGACGAAGCGGCTCTTGCTCACCCAACACGATCGTACGAAGTCATAATTCACCCAACACGATCATCGGTGGTGAACTAGAATTGGAGATCGGATGCGGGCGAAATTCCCGCCAATGGCTGAGATGTTCAGTCGACTCCCTCCCCCTTTGTGGGGGTTCGGACCCTACGAGTGAGCAGAAAAGGGAGGAGGAAAGAGGCCCTAGCGAACCGTCATAATTAGTGAACAAGTGTAAGCTTCGTTGCCTGACGGTATGGAGTACTGACCACACCAAGGGACAGGCCCTGAAGCGAAGGACGGGAACGAGCGGAATCAATGTGTTCAAATTTCTGGCCTTGCACCGACCATCTAATGGACCATGGACTAAACGACCACAGCCTGAAAGGACTATGTCGAGGGAACCGCCGCCCGCCTATGGGCCGCTATAACTATCCAAGAAGACACTCGAAACTGAAAGGATAAAAAACCCACCCGGTGGACTGCCGAGCTACAAGTCCCACGACACAGGAGTGAGATTCTCTATAAAGCCAAGGCGCGGGTGGCCAAGACGGCCCACTTGGAGAATTGGGATCTCAGCAGGAGAAGTTATCCGCTCCTCACTTGGCTTCTATACATAAATTTTTTTTATATTTTTGTGGCTCCAAAAACCCGTCCTCAGTTCAGATTGTAGGCTCGTGTTTAGTTGCCAACCGTTGAGGTTGGAACCCTGGAAATGCGAAGGTTGCAACAATGAAATCCGGCTGGCCGATAAGCAAAAGAGAATCTACTAGTTGAGTTCTGATTTGAGTAGGCTGGTAATAGGGAATACTCTAACCCTGGGAACCGGACTGTGGCTATACTAAGTCCCATCTTTTTTGGTTGGGCTCGACAATTTGTATCTAACGAGATCAACAAATTTCTTAACAAACTAGTTTCATAACATAATTGTTATTATGATTTCAACGACTTGGTTCTAAAAATGAAGAAAGAAGAGAGTGGGTTTCCTCTTCTTCTGGTGTATTTGAAGAACCTTAAATGTATTTGAAGCAGGTCCACTAGAACGTGGGAAATTCAAAAGGACAACAACTATCTTATTCGATCATGAACGAGTTGGTCTAAAAAATCTTCCTTGAGGAGAGAGTGGAAACATATGCAACCTTGGCCTATGGATTTTTTAACCTTGGGTCAACCAAAGCAGCCCCTTCAAATTGGTAAGTATTCTATAGCGGGTCTACCTAGTGCAGCGCAAGCTAGAAGGATCTTTCGAGAAATACCTGATCGAGGTTTAGTGGATATAATTTCATATTGGGTTTTGGACCATATTCACTTGCCTTATAAGAGCTCCCTCGATCTTATGCTTACCATGTCCCTTGTAGTAGGTGCTTTTTCTTTTTGGGCACTGGAACCCCTAGCAATTCTCGAAGTGGACCCAACTACCGTCCAAGATTCAAACAAAGCTGCAATGCGTAAAAAGACCCAACTAGATAGCCCTAACTTCGTTGCCTGGAGGATATATATCACTCTGACCAAGAACATACTAAAAGAATATCATGAGCTGATAGGGGATCAACATATCGAGGATCCTCGAACTGAAGTAAGAAGCGAGCATTCGTGTACACGTTAACTTCGATAAACATTGGTTTAATGCAAGATTTGGTGTGTACTTCCCACCTACATATAGGCCATATAGAAAAGGAGGAACAATGGTCCAATCAAAGAGAAAATCGGTTATTACCTTGTTACGTGAGGAATCTCCTCGATGCAAAAGCAGAATGCAAAATAGAATCATAAAAGCAGAAGAAAATGAAAGAAAACTCAATTAAGATCAGATCAAGAGAAAGAAAAGAAAGAAAAGAGACCAATAGATTAGGTTAAATCAGGGACAGGATTGAATATGCTTTACCTTGTAAAAGAAGTATTTCAAATGCTCAACTGTAAACTCGAGGGACAGGAAAGAAAAGAGACCTTGTTTAGAGTGAAAGAAGTCCATTAGATTTAAATGTGTATAGCATATATCTTTCCTTCCGAAAAAGAAGAAGAAAAAGAACGGACTAAAGCCTAAAAAAGAAATGAGATAATGAAACCTGTGTTAATTAAGGGAAGGTAATAGAGTATAAGGGTCCGGTCAGGGAATAGAGGTTTAGGGGAAGCAACTCACTTCACACCAACCCAATCTCTACCGGTGAAAAAAAAGATATTGAAGATAGAAATTTATTAGAAGAAAATGAAAGAAAAAAGAGGAAGGTAATAGAGTCAAAGGTCCAGGAAAGAAAAACGAACAAGAATAAGGAGAAAGAGAAGAAAAAGAGAGAAAAGATTCGAGACCTATAGCGACAGGAAAGAAAAGAGACTGTAAAGGTTCAAGTTTAGGAGAAGTTAAGCGGGATAAATCTCCTGCTCTCTCCAAATTCTTCTTTTCTGACTCTCATCTGCTTTTTCAGTTCAATCATATAATAGAGTACAAGGGGAAGGATTGATTCTTATGAACCGAGCTCAAGCTATCTATTTTACTCTCCTGTAAATTCTATTTGTTTAAAGCCTATTTACCAAGAAAAAGAAAAGAGAGGTGAACGAGTAAAGTCGAATTAATCTTTCCTTAAACCTTCCAAAACAAAATAAGGAGAAAGAGAAGAAAAAGAGAAGTAATGAATTCTATTTACCGAGTGAAAGAATAAAGAGGGAATAGAATCTGTGGTGAAGGTCAGGTTAAATAAAGGTTCCGGAGCGAAGCTACTTGACCAATAGAATAGACAGAGGATTTAATTGACTCAACTGTATTTGTTCGTTTTAATTTAATTATCTTCTTCTGATTCTATAAAGGTTCAGGAGTTTACCGAGTTTACAGTCTTTGAAGGGAAATCTTTGATTCGAGACGCTTTACCTCATGAAAGAATAGTGAAACCCTAGTTGAAGAAGAATCGTTTCAAAGATAGAAATGAAGCAAACAAAAAAAACTGCTACCGAACCTTTGAACCACCTTATTTATTAACCTGACCTTACTTCTTACGAGAATGATGATTTTATTACGAGACAAATTCTTCTTTTATGACGAGAATCTGAAATGAATCAAAAGAGAAAGACGAAACAAATGAAAGAAAAACCGTTCTCGAAGAAGCGTGACCAATAGAATAGGTTCCAAAAAGAAAAGATTCAAGACCGAGGTTAATGAGGTAATCCCTGCAGCTTTACCTATTGATTCAAAGGTGAAGGAGAAATAACCAAACCCCTCTTTCCTCGAATTAATAAGGAGTCTTTCCTTCCTTGAATCCTACTATCCTCTTTCAGTCTTTCGTTCCTTAAATAAACCTGACGAAAAAGAATAAGAAGAAATGGATTAAAGCGAGGAGCGAAGCCACCTTGTTTACAGTGAGTGAAAACATATGAGAGTAAGAGAAGAAGAATTTGGAGAGAGAAAGAACGTTTAACCTATTTACCAAGTTGACGAGGATTTCATTGACTCGACTAGGTAGTCTCAGACCAGGGGAAGGAAGGAGCAAAGCAAGCAGACAAGAACTATTAAAAAAAAAAATGAAAGAAAAACGAAGTCTCATCCCTAACTAAATGATAATAATTCCTCTCCTTTACAGTCGAGCTGCTTCACACCTTTCCCTCTTCTCGTAACCCAAAGGCATAAATTGATAGCTTCCTTTTCGAGTCACCCTTAGATTATCACTAAGAAAAAGAGGAAGGGAATAGAGTAGAGTCAAAGGTTCCGCTCAGGGAATAGAGTCAAAGGTTCCGGAGCTAAAAGCACACCAACATCATTGTAATCGAAGCCTAGTTTACGAGGTTTAGGTTAATAAATAAGGTAAATAGATAAAGCTGCTACTGAATGGACTTTCCTTTACAGTCTTACATATTCTCTCCTCTTCTCAAGTGAAGGAGTAAAGAAGAGTTTACCATGTTTGAAGGGAGAGGTTTAGGAGGGAATCAATTTCTCCTTTCCTGACTGAAACATGACTTAAAGAACGGAACATTGTGTAGTATATATATCCGCAGTCTCAAGAAAAGAGATATGAAACCCGAGTGAAAGAATAAAAGAGAAATGAAAGCGAAAACTCACTCTTCTTCAGCTACCTAACAAAATGATGATAATTCATCTCCTTTACAGTCGGGCTGCTTCGCACCTTTCCCTCTTTTTGTAACCCTTAGAAGTAAGAAAAAGAGTTTACAGTGTTTGAAGAATTTCTTATTCTTTTGTTTCGTGTAAAGCTTGTTTTTGTTTTCGGTTGAGTCTTTGATTTTGAAGGAGAAAGACTACTATCCTATTTACTAAGTGAAAGAAGCGAGAGGAAAGAAAAGAGCTACTTTTTCCTCGTGAAAGAAGGGAGACGAAAGAAGCCGAAGTTCAGGTTTTCGATTGAGTCTTTCTCTTTTTCTTATGATTTAGAATTGTTAAGGAGAGAAGACGAAGACAGAGTGAAAGAGCTGTTTACAACAAAGAAGGAGAGGAGCGAAGCAATGAGACCGAAAGGAGAGAAGCTGTTATCTATGTAATTGAAGAAGCTGTAGAAGAGAACCACCATGGTTTAGGTCCCGACACATGGGGGATTAATTCAGCAGCAAGGATCATGAATCAAGGGAAGGGAAGAATGTTACCAGAATTTTGAAGTCACCCCCGATTGAGACCTAGATGGCAACCTAACCTAGTACGTCATAATTGAGAAAGGGAACACCCCCCTAGGAAAAGAAAAATAACAAAACAAAGGCATAATGTATTGAGAGGCCCACTCTTTGCATTCGGCTGGAAATGGTCATAGTCTAGAGTTCTTACTCGGGCTCGGGCTATTACCATCAGCACCAAACAAAGAAGCCTTATCCTACAGAGAGACTACGAAGAACTCCAGGTGGAAGGGAGTTTTCTTAGCTCCCGATATGCCGAACTCCAGGTGGAAGGGAGTTTTCTTAGCTCCCGATATACAGTTTCGTAATCGGTCTCGAACGTGATGAACACGTGTAGAAAAGAGAGAGGACAAAAGGAAAAGGAAAAGTGAAACGAGATGAGTTGGTGAAGCAAAGGCCAAAAGGCAATTGTTTCCGAAAAGAAAGACAAATAAGGGGATTACTAAGCCTTCCTAAGGACACTTCAACCACCACACACTTCAGTTTATCAAATCTCAGAATCTCTCAGTGTCCTGTCCCTCTTCCATCTCCACCGTCCACGTGTCTCCCACATGCAATTATTGTATTCATTCATCGTAACCCCACGTCACCCACTTTTTTCTTCCAAATTATTCATTTATTTTTGTCTATTTAGTTTTAAATTAAAATTTTAAAATAAACATTTCTACATCTATACATTTCCATGCATCATCGTTGACATTCGTACTCTTCTCTAATCAATGTAAGACTTTCAATCTACCCTCTTCGGGACCCAGCATCCTTGTTGACACACTGACTTGTGTCCATTTCCCTTCGAGACTCAGCCTCCTCGCTCGCACATTGATCAATGTCTGGCTCTGATACTATTTGTAACGACTCAAGCCCACCGCTAGTAGATATTGTCCTCTTTGGCCATTCATTTTCAGACTTCCCCTCAAAATTTTTAAAACGCGTTTGCTAGACAGAAAATTCCACAACCTTAAAAAAGAGTTTCCTTTCTTTTTTGAGAAAACAGATAGGAAAACAATTTCTTACCATCAATCAATGCATGGAGCTGAAATCGAGATTTGTTTTTTAGTATTACAATTCAAAAGCGGGATGAAAGTTTAGGGTGACAACATGTAAAGAAAGCGACTATCGCATTACAAAGTTGAGGTATGATGGGGTCGAGAATGATAGATAATCGAAAAAAGGGTGATAAAGTACAAAATTGGAGCATTTGGGGAGATTAAGGGTGAAATTATTGGGGAAGTTGAAGAGGGACACATACCCGACATAGGGGATGGATTAATTTTGGGAGGTAATGATTTTAGAGACATGGAAATACACATATCACTCTCATTTCAACATCAATTTCCTTTTATACCCGACATAGCTTATGAGTATCAGAGCACCGATCTTAGTATTCTTAATAACAGAGCACTGATCTTGGTATTCTTAATACCCCTTGGACTCGGAGTCCAGGAGAGTATTAAATCTAAAGCTAATTTTATTTCTATTTCTCATTCTTAACCGTTTCAATCTCTTTTTGTTAAAAATGAAATACAGGACAAAGTTGCTGTTACACTAACGTTTTATCCTCTTGTCTTAGGGAAGTTGGAGAATTCCCCGACAACCTACGAGCTTCCCACCAACGTAACTTCCCACATATGTGGTAAAATTGTTTGGTGGGAAGTTGGAACATAACCACCCCACTTTGTTTCCGTTGCACATAGATCGGTCGGTATTGACTTTCATATTCAATTATGATGTTTTTGAATGTTTATATAAACTAATTTGTTATCGTACAACTTGGTAAAGTAGTTGTGGCTCGAATTAAAGATGAGAATTGTAGGTGGAGAGAGAGACTTGTGAATGTTAAAAGGAGATGGCAACTACTACGTTATGCAGCTTGGATTTATGATATGTCATATGGAGAATTAAAGAGAGTGATTGTTATAATTAAGAACTAAGAAGTAACAACCAACCAATGTAAACGTAACTCAACTAATTTAAACATAAACTTTCGACTATGAGATTAGAAGAAGGTTGCGTGTACTATGAGAGTATACACCAATAAAAGTTTAAAACATATTAAACACTTTTTTGAGACTCACATGACATTTGATTGGCGACCAAAAAGTAATGATTTCACATACCTATATAGATGTTCTTATTAAATAATATTGTAACAATCCAAATCCACCATTTGTAATAACCCAAACTCACCGCTAGCAGATATTGTCTCCTTTGAGATTTCCTTTTCAAGCTTCCCTTCACCGAAGTGGGATGTGGAATCTAACAGATGTAATTACTATGTATCTACATATATTTACCAATTGATATGTATATGTGGCTACATATATTCATCAACCTATACATACGAAGATTCAAAGATTTGAACGACAGAAAACAACATTCAATATTACCCCATTATTAATGGTTAGCCCAAATAATGGTAATGGAGGTTTATGTAGCAAGAGTGTTGCATAATAAGGACAGATTCCAGAAGGATAAACCTAATGGGATCAAATCATATGACTATAATACTAATACAATCTACTACATCGTGTTTTTATAGCATCAATGAAAACCAGTGATCTAGCTTTTCACTTTTTCAAGTATAGGGAGCACGTTCAACGATCAAATAATCATTTCGGATATCTTTTACAACCCAGATCTCGTCATCGAAGTATACTGTCTCGAACCTACAAAAAAAAAAAAAAAAAAAAAAAAAAAAAAAAAAAAAAAAAAAAAAAAAAAAAAAAAAAAAAAA
>NC_036649.1:3019579-3083790 GCF_002806865.2 Cucurbita pepo subsp. pepo | reverse complement strand
AAAAAAAAAAAAAAAAAAAAAAAAAAAAAAAAAAAAAAAAAAAAAAAAAAACATGCCACATTCATGCTCATGGTTGAATTACAAATAAAATGGTCTAGAAATGAACAGGAGCAATGCAGTTCTAGGATTGTACAATCTAATACTCTTAGTGTAGAAAGAAAGCAAAGGGACGTATATCTTGAAGATCTAGACAGTCTTTCGTTCAAGTTTAGATATAAGAATGAATGCCCAAACCATTACAAGTTGCTGGAGATGTGGACGTGAACATGTAAGTTAGAGATTGTGAGATCTCATGTCAATTGGGGGGAGAATAAAACATTCTTTATAAAGGTGTAGAAACATCTCCCTAATAGACGCGTTTTAAAAACATTGAGGGGAAATCCGAAAAGGAAAGCCCAAAAAGGACAATACCTACCAGTAATGAGCTTGGACTTAGGCGGTTACCGAAATGGACAAAAAAAAACTTAAAATAACACTTTTTATGAGACATTTTGAGTAAAATCAAACGAGATTGGGCGTAAAGTAAACAATATCATACCATTCATTTGAAGTAGAACTCGTTTAGCTCTCGTATTATAACCGGAGGCATAAAAGGACAAGACATCTATCAACATGCATAAATAGACCCGAATTCCAGTTTTCACATGTCCGTGATTCTTTGGAGGAATAAAAGAGACAATAGTACCGTAAGCTGCTTGGTAAGTAGTATTAGTTCTTTTGAAATAACCTCTCAAAAATCATTTGAAGCGATTTGATTCAATTCTCTATAGTTTTTCAATATTCTCAGTGATTCAAATAAACCTTCTCATAATTCTAGCCAACAAGATTCTCGTGGCTCATAAACTTTACAAGGTTCTGTGTTAGTATCGGTTTAACAAATGGTTATAAATTTTTAAAAATAACATTAATTACAAGCCTTTAGAAAGAAAGAAAAAAATCCTGTCATTAATACCCTTAAAATTGAAGTGAAAGATGATTTGTCAATGTAGATAGACCATTTACGTCTACCTGTTAAACATTTTTAATAAAATTTAAAGATGTTAATGCTATTTTTAAAAATTAATTTAGATTTTTGAGTGTTAATAAAATATTTTTTAAAATTGAAAGTCTGAGATTAAGTTTAACCAATTTATCCTATTTTTAAACTAAATTTATATTTCTTTCTCTATAAATGGTATCAAACTCTTATTTCTTCTTCACTTCCAACTCAACTAACAAAGCAAATTTCACCATGAATTTCTTCACTCTCCTAGCTATTCTTCTTGGATTCTCCTTTTATTCTCTGTTCATTGATAATGGCCCTGTCGTCGTTCAAGCTCTCCATAAAATCTATCCTGAATTACAGTCTCTCGAAAAGGGCAACGACACCATTGAGATCAAGCAGCTCCATCGAACTGGTTTTCACTTTCAACCTCATCGTCACTGGATGAACGGTTCGTAATTTCTACATTTTCATTCCCTCCTTTCCTTTGATTGTTACAATTTTACCCGACCCGATCCGATCAATCCTCAAAATAGTGTGCACATCTGTTTATATCTATTTGGTATTACTATTATTATAAAAAATAACATTTTTATTTGGTATTACTATTATTATAAAAAATAACATTTCCATTCTGACCTGGAGAATACAGGTGTGCACATTGTTTTTAGAATTATTTTGATATGAGCTCCATAAACATGTCATCTTATGCAGACCCGAATGGCCCAATGTATTTCAAGGGAATCTACCATCTATTCTACCAGTACAACCCTGAAGGCGCGGTTTGGGGGAACATTGTCTGGGCTCACTCAATTTCTAGAGACCTTATCAATTGGAAGTCACTCAAACCTGCGCTTTCCCCTTCAAAGCCCTTTGATATCAATGGCTGTTGGTCCGGCTCTGCCACCGTCCTCCCTGGCTTCAAGCCCGTCATTTTATATACTGGAATCGACTCCCAGAATCGACAGGTACAAAACTACGCCATTCCAGCGAACCTCTTTGATCCCCATCTAACCGAGTGGGTCAAACCGGATAACAACCCGATTGTTGTCCCGGGTACCGGAGTCAATAGTAGCGCCTTCCGGGACCCGTCGACGGCGTGGCTGAGCTTCAAGGGTCACTGGAAGACCATCATTGGTAGCAAGAGCGAGCAGACAGGAATAGCATATTTGTATAAAAGTAAGGATTTTTTGAATTGGACGAAGGTGGAACAGCCTTTGCATTCTGTTCCGAATTCGGGAATGTGGGAGTGCCCTGATTTCTACCCAGTTTCCCACTTCGGTAGATTTGGTTTGGACACGTCGGTGACGGGAAATTGGGTTAAACATGTGTTGAAGGTGAGCTTGGAGATGACTAGATATGAGTATTATACGGTGGGGAAGTATTATCCGATGACGGACAAGTATGTTCCCGATAATACCTCGGCGGATGGGTGGAGTGGGTTGAGATATGACTATGGCAATTTCTATGCTTCCAAGTCGTTCTATGATCCGATGAAGAAGAGAAGGGTTTTGTGGGGTTGGGCTAATGAATCTGATAGTGTCCAGGATGATGTTTCCAAGGGATGGGCTGGAATTCAGGTCTGTTTTAGATTGAATGTGCTTTATTTTGTTGAATTACTCTGTTTTGTATTTGGGCTGACCATTTTTTTTTTCTCCCTTTCTTTCTCCCTTTTGTAGGCGATTCCTAGGACGGTGTGGTTGGATCCCAGTGGGAAACAGCTCTTACAATGGCCAGTTATGGAGCTAAATAGGTTGAGACGGAAGAGAGTTATGATGATACATCAGAAGTTGGATAAGGGGCAAAACGTTGAGATCAAAGGAATTACTGCAGCTCAGGTCAGCATGTTTAATTTATAACGGAACCTCGCCCTTAACCCATTATCGAAATAGAAAAAATAAAAGGATAAAGGCATTCTATTTCGACAAAAGACCCACACCTAGTGATTTGTAGCGGGTTAAGAAGATGCGAAAGTGCCTCTAAGATTAAATGAACAAGCTGAGTGTCATTTGATCGATTGTTTCTTGTGTTTTGTACAGGCCGATGTTGAAGTTATCTTTAGCTTTTCGAGTTTGGATAAAGCGGAGGTATTTGATTCAAGTTGGGTGGACGCACAAGCCGTGTGCAGTCAACTGGGATCAACGGCCCAAGGTGGTGTCGGCCCCTTTGGGCTTCTAACTCTGGCTTCAGAAAACCTTGAGGAGTTCACTCCTGTGTTCTTTAGGATCTTCAAGGGCGAGACCAACGAGACAAACCACGTGGTTCTTATGTGCTCTGATGCAAGAAGGTAGCTTCAATTCCTTTATCAAATGGACCTTATAATTATTTTCATGTTTACAAAGCTCTTGTTTCTCTCTTTTGGTGTAGCTCTTCTTTGAAGGATGGATTATACAAGCCGACATTTGCAGGTTTCGTCGACATCGATTTGTCGAGTAAAAAGCTGCCATTAAGAAGCTTGGTACGTTACAGTCATAGTCCAATGTATTCTCGAACTGTATCGACAAATCTAAACTGTGTATTATTGTGCAGATTGATCACTCGGTGATAGAGAGCTTCGGAGGAGGAGGAAAAACATGCATAACTTCGAGGGTATACCCAACAAAGGCAGTGTTTGAGGCTGCTCATTTGCATGTGTTCAACAATGGAACAGAGTCTATCACGGTGGAGTATCTAAGTGCTTGGAGTATGAGAAGTGCTTGGGTGAACTAACTCTTTTTTAAGTTAGAACAGCTTTATAACTTCTAATAATGTTAGAACTAACTCTTAGTTTTGGTTTTATTAAGGTTGTAATGGCAGATTAGCCTCCTCTTTTTGTTTTGATCTTTTTGAATAAAGAGTTAGATTTTCATAATTTCATTTGTTGATATGTTTCATAGATTTTTTTGAAAATTCTAAATTTATGGGGATCTTTTTGAATAAAGAGTAAGATTTTCAGAATTTTTGTTGATATTTTTCATAGAATGTTTTTGAAAGTTCCAAATTTATCATTATAATACTTTAACCAAATAATTTTAAAGATCTTACTACCGATGAAGTTTCATATTATGATTGAGCCACTGAAAAAGAAGGTACAGCTTGTCAGGATGCATGGGTACTTTGGAGCAAGGATCGTAGATGTGACACCCGAGTAAACAAAAGGTACATGAATGATATGATATTATATCCGAATGAGAACACATGAATGAACCCGAATGAGAACGATCTTGAGGATAGGATAACAAAGATAGGATAACTAAGAAAGACTTAAACAATTGAAAGCCACTGGTTATATCAACAATGTGCACTTTCCTTTCTCAATAGCTCAATTATAGGAAGTCCATGATTAAATGTATTTTACTTAGAGCAATTTTATGTTGGGTGACCTTTTAAAAGTTTTCTTGGGATGAATGTGAGTGAGATGCTAGAAATATTCGTGTTGGTTTATGAGAAATATCGAGATTATTAAGAATCAAGTTTGGATTTCAAATTCTAATCCAAATCATGGATATGAGTCGTTATAATAGAAATCATTTACATATTGTTCCTCGTACTTAATGTTTTGAACCTCAATTTAGGACACTTTTGCACTTAAGCGTGGGATGATGTTCGTTGTTCATCTCTAAGAATCTAGTTGTAAACTTATTCGTTGTTAAGTTAGCTATATCTAATAACCATTAGTAGCAATTGCTAGCTATGTCGTATCTCTATAGCCACATTTACTAATTTGGAAAACGTCTAATGGGATGAGACATCCATCATCATCTTAGATGGTACAATTTTAAGCGGTATAAAAAATCTCAAATTGAATGTATGCCATTGTGACGAAGAGATTTTTTCTTAAGCTCTCGTTGAATCTAATGTGTAAGTAACAATATCTGTACTTGCATTACTTATTGGAGATAAGTATTTTAGTAAAATTTATCTGCTAGATCAATTCATGAGATAATCGACCTAGAGAAGAATGCATTAAATATGCCCTCTTGCATTATCCCTCAATAAATATGAAATAATTTGAATCGTAACTTTCATTAGAGACTTTAACTATGTTTAATATATCACAAATTACAAGAAAATACTTTGAGATAAATATGTGAGTCGTCGTTAGGATACCTAGTCTAACGTATACAAAAATTCGTAACGTTACGGGCTTCAACTCGAATTAGAGTAAGGAGACATTGCCATTCCTAGATTCAAGTTCTAGAACATCAATGATCAAAATAATGTAGTTGTAATATAGCAATAATTTCATTAAAACTAAGCCCACAAAAATAGTCTCAAGTCCATGTTCACTCTTAAACATACCCACTCCAAAGGCACGCACGTGTGCTAGCCACAAAATTCTGGGAGGTTAACCTCTATGAAAAATCAAGACACACAAAATCTTTGGAGGCTAACCCCCGCGCCCACCGCACACCTCCCGTGTGCGTGCTCCCTGTCACAGTTCTACATTTTTTACCGTGCGGCGTTTTGATCTTAACACGCTCACGACTAACCTTGAGGGGAATTAAGCCCCATATATATTTTTTGCCCTGACTTTGTGGCTTCGTCGGACCTTAGGCGAGATTTTTTTTCGCCAACCGAACATCGCTTTTGCGGAATCCAAACTTGTTCAATCACACACACCGCCTGCGCGTGCATGTTCAATCGTCTGCAACACATTCGACTTGCCTCTACACTAGGCCAACTCATTCGGCTCGACCTTGCCTCTGCTCGAGCCAAGGTCTCTTAATACAATGTCACATTTCATCTTGCCATCTCGATCCCCATCCACAGGGTCCATATGTCTTGACGCCATCCCGAGTCTCAAGATGTCGTCGGCCATCATAACTCATTCGGTCATGCCATCGAGAATGGGCCCGCGTGTTGTTCATCTCATCGGTACTTCCTGAACATACATCCATCCGAGTTCTATCGAGACATAGGCCCTCCTGTGCCCATGCCGAGTCATTTACGGATACTGTACCGGATAGCGGGTGTATGTAGCAACCTCCAACACGCGGGCTAGGGCGCAATACCGGCACACCCATGACGTCCGGTACTGTCCTTCAAAAACCCATTTCAAAGGAAGTCGCCCGAGACACTAGTCTCGGCACGTTCGCCCACACTGTGACACACGTATGTGCCACAGGGTAGCTCACTTAGGCCATAGGGCTCAGGGGTGGTGGAGAGCTAACACCATGGTACTCATATAGTACATTTTGAGCCATTTTCATTCTACCAGGGGTAGACATGATTTTGGTGAGTTGTCATACGGTGTCGTGCATTGTCCGTCCGATGTTCGTTGGACACCAAACTTGGCGAGCATTCATATTTCATATGGATGGACTTAACTCCCGAACTGCATGCCCAAATTCCTTCCGAAACTCCGACTTTTGAGGTTAAGGCCCGGGGCCCTACCCGACCCTTCAACAAGCCTATCTTGTCCTTCATGTCTATTCTGATGTCTCTGTCTTTCTTATGTCTCAACTTGTCTTCAATGCCCACGTTGCGTGGTAGTGTGTTGGATGATGCATCGTCCTCCTCGATTGTATCATGACACTCTTCTATATTGGCCCGCATATGGCCGGATGGGCGTCTCTTGAGGGACGCCACTTTACTTGTCATGGTGTGAGGGTCACAACCTACTCTCTTTATAGTATGGTTGTGACATTCTCCTCCACTTAACTTAGTCATCGTCTTCGATGACTTACTCGGGTCACAATCATATTGCAGATTGTGACATTCTCCCCCACTTAATTTAGTCATCGTCCTCGATGACTTTCTCGAGGCACATTCGCCCCACTGATTGTGAAATTCTCCCCCACTCAATCTCGACATCGTCCCAATGACGATCCAAACTCCTTGATTGTTGGCGACTCGACTTGCTGGATTTGGTTGTGTTTTAGAAAAGTATACAATTCTTGAGCACCTGACTATCTTTTGTCATAATGCTCTTCTTGCTGACGTCTTCTGCCAACTTTGGGACAAGTTCGAGTGGATGCTTCTTACTTCTCTTTTTGTCATGTGGCACCACGTTCTAACTCTTGACTTGGTCAGTTGTTGGGTGAACTTGCCTCACTTTGGCTTGGTACTACTATCTACGGCTATCCCCCTTTGGACCTATTTCTGTTGTTCGCCCATCTTGGACTCGGCCACCGAGACTCGCAACGTAGATGTGGCTATTCAGTGTTTGTCATAGTTGTGGGTGAGGCTCACTCTCTTTGCAGACACTCACTAGACAACTATGGACTTAAAAGGGGCACTTTGCCCTATTGTTGCCAACTTGGCCTTAGTGTGTGTATCCTCTGTGGATCACATAAATTGGTGCACCCCTCGGGGTGGGGCTCGCAAGCCCAGCCGCGACACTCTTTCGTCGCGACCACTTCTCCTATTGAGCAAAGTCAAAAACTTTTTTGACAGTCTCTTCGGTTGTTGGCGCTGTCTTTCGGCCAACTCTTCGTACTTTGCCACCTTTGTGTGGCTATTGTTGTACTTGAACTTCTCGCGATCTTCTCTATGTCCATTGTTAGCTTGATGCTCACTTCTTGAGCGGATATTGGTCTTGACACCTCTTGTGGAGTCATCCACCTTAGGCACAAGGAATACACGTGTGCTCGTATATTAGAGCACCTTTACGGGGTGAGAGGCTTATTGATTCTGCTCTCCCCCACTCGAACTTAGCTGCCTCTTTGCAGCAAGGTCGTCCCCCATAAGGACTTACGTTGTATACAGCTTTTGCACTTGGCCGACGCTTGTCTTTTCTCGACTCTCGGCTTCTCTGCTTGCAACCACTGACACTATTCCTCTAATGTGAATGGTTCTTTGGAAGGCACCGTCATGGTGCGCTTTCTGTTACGTCTGTCTTGTCCATTTCAAAACTACAAGCTCTTGTCAAGTGAGCTTAGTTTTGCTTGACGGGTAAATCTCCCTATATTGAGGTGTCGACACACGACACTAATGAACTTCGGGTAGTCTTGGCTTCAACCCCCAACTGATTCTAATTCTGACCGACAATTGTCCTGCCCACTACGACACTCTTGACACACTTGCAAGGTCTTCGATCAACTCTTGGGTTCGTTTCTCTTGACTGTCTTGCCCAACTAGACACACAAAGTGTGGCTCTGATACCAACTGTCACGGTCCTACATTTTTTACCGTGCGGCGTCGTGATCTTGACACGCTCACAACTAGCCTTGAGGGGAATTAAGCCTCATATATATTTTTCGCCCCGGCTTNAACCGTGCGGCGTCGTGATCTATACACGCTCACGACCAGCCTTAAGGGGAATTAAGCCCCATATATATTTTTCGCCCCGGCTTTGTGGCTTCGTCGGACCTTAGGCGAGGTTTGTCCTCACCAATCGATCATCGCTTGTGCGGAATCCAAGCTTGTCCAACCACACACGCCGCCTGTGCGTGTATGTTCAATCGTCTGCGACACATCCGACTTGCCTCTACGCTAGGCCAACTCATTCGGCTCGACCTTGCCTCTACTCGGGCCAAGGTCTCTCAATACAACGTCGCATCTCATCTTGCCATCTCGATCCCCATCGACGGGGTCCATATGTCTTGACGCCATCCCGAGTCTCGGGATGTCGTCGGCCATCATAACTCGTTCAGTCGTGCCATCGAGAATGGGCCCGCGTGTCGTTCATCTCATCGGGACTTCCCGAACATCCATCCATCCGGGTTCTATCGAGGCATAGGCCCTCCCGTGCCCATGCCGAGTCATTTACGGATACCGTATCGGATAGCGGGTGTATGTAGCAACCTCCAACACGCGGGCTAGGGCGCAATACCGGCACACCCGTGCCGCCTGGTATTATCCTTCAAAAACCCATTTCAAAGGAAGTCGTCCGAGACACTCGTCTCGGCAGGCTCGCCCATACTGTGACACACGTATGTGCCACAGGGTAGCTCATTTAGGCCATAGGGCCCAGGGGTGGTGGAGAGCTAACACGTGTAGACATGATTTTGATGAGTTGTCATACGGTGTCGTGCATTGTCCGTCCGATGTCCGATTGACACCAAACTTGGCGAGCATTCATATTTATATTGGCCCGCATATGGCTAGATGGGCGTCTCTTGAGGAATGCCACTTTGCTTGTCATGGCGTGAGGGTCACAACCTACTCTCTCACCCCCCCACCGCGCGCTCCCCTCGCACACGCCCCCGACTGCACCCCTGCACGCTGCGCCAAAAACTTAGACTCGTTTTACATCTGGACAAGTGCACCATTTTAAGGGTGAAAATTGATAAAATCAGACCCATTTTGGGTATAAATTTGAGAGTTTTGTTTTTTGTTTTTGTAAAAAATAAAAAATTTTGATTTTCAAGAGCCTTTCTTTCTCCCCTTCTTCATTTCAGGCTTTCACATCCTTTACCTTCACCTTCTTCCTTCTTCCTTCTTCCCCACAGATAACGGCTTCTGTGACAGAACAGTATCAGCACAGTGAACAAAATCGCATGCCTTTTCTTCTCCCTCTCAAATCTGATTTCGAATTTGATCCTACCTATTTTCAGCTGTACGAATTCTCTCATGACTACGAACATATCATTTTCGGATTTCGATTGTTACAAGGTTGCTCCGGTGTCGTTTTCTTCGCCCTGCGCCTGCCCCTCCCGTCCTTCGTTCTGTAAGCCATTTCCTCGCCCTCGATCCTCATTGGAATTCAATCGCTTGCGTTTTGTCCTACATGGCCAAAAGGGCCTGCTCAGAATTAGCAAGAGCAGCAGTTTGGCGAGACGCCACATTGTAGCTGTGGCACATGCCGAGCCCGACCGGATTGACGGGAAAGAGCCCGAAGAGGTACGTTGGATTCTGTGATATTCGTTGAAAGATTGGTACAGTGCTGTTCGAATTTGGTTTTATTTGTTTGTTTGTTTGTTTGTTTATCGTTTGTGTAAGAGTTGGAAGTGGATGATTCTATCGGGTAAAGGTTGATGATATTGGTGCTAAATTGAATAGCACAGGGTAGCTCCTACACGGTGTGGAGAAACATATTTGGTGGGTAGAGGTATTGGTTTATTAATTTGCTTGTTTCAATGTAGAGTTTGATGCATAATGGATGTTGGAGACCAGTATTGGTCTAGTTAGAAACTGCTAGTCATTTCTGAAATATGTGGTTATAAATGGGGATAAATCGTTGCATTATTTTTCAATTTGGAGAGATTCAAGGTTCATTTATAATTTATCTGTAGCAGCTAAGTTGGAATCGGATTTCTTTCTAAGCAGTAAATTACTACGTTTAGGGAATATATTACTCTGTGAATTTTGGTCATTTTGTGAGCTTGAGTATTAAACGCATACATATAGATGCCCTTGTGGCTCAAACAACGGTTTTGTACCTAGCCAAGTTAATGTTGTGAGCATTTCTTGTATCAAATTAATTACTGAAGTGGCTATTTTATAGGAGGTTGAGGGAGGTCAACAGTTATCATTTCAAGAGGATCCAATCTCAGAACAGCAACATAAAAAAAATCAATTAAAGAAACGCATTGTTTTTGGGCTTGGCATTGGAATAACTGGAGGTATTATAGTAATGGCTGGAGGATGGGTATTCACCGTGGCTGTTGCTGCATGTATTTTTGTTGGTGCCCGTGAGTATTTTGAATTGGTCAGAAGCCGTGGGATCACCGCAGGAATGACACCCCCACCTCGATATGTTTCACGAATTTGCTCAGTTATTTGTGCTCTCATGCCCATTCTTTGCTTGTACGACTAGTCTCAGTCTCAATATTATTACTCTTTCACAAATATAGGAAATTTTCATGGCATAAGAAATTTAACTGCTTTACGCTTTCATTATGAATCTTTAACTCATACTTTCTTTCTTTTTTCTGTACTGGAGAAGATTGCAGTAGTATTCACATTTCCTTGCTTGTTAAAACTTTCCTTTTGGAGAATACTCATGATTTGATTTTAATATTGTAGAATGACAGTTTAGATGATCTTATTAATCTACTACCTCATCACACTCATGATTAATTTGAATTGCACATATTGTTAATCTGTAGTGGAACTATCTTTATTGGATGAAAAATTAGATATTATGAAAGATTATTTTCTTATACTTTGAAACAGTTGCAGGCTTTGTTAAATGGATTGCAATTTTCTTTACCTCTATGGCTATTAGATTTTCATGTCTATATTGATATAAATTTCCATTTTCCATTTGATAGTGGATGATAGGAGAGTACTCTGTCTCGATTTCCTTCTGTTTCAACGATTGTGCGTTGGATCATGGGTGTCTATGAACCTCTTTTGTATGTGGTTAGAAACGATTTTCAGCAGGAGATTTGTTATGTTGCTAGTCTTTGTTCTGGTTGTTTGTGCATGGGGGGAGATTTTAATATTGTTAGATGGACATTTGAGAAGTTTTATCGTTCATTATTGAAGTCTTTAATTTGTTTGATCCTCCCATTAAGAATGGTAAACTCACATGGTTCAGACACGGAGAAAGACCATCTAGTTGAAGTATTGACAGATATCTTTTGTCTAGTGAATGGATGGATTGATTTAAAGAAGTTTCTTTGCTTAGACAGACGTAATCCACCTCTGATCATTTTCCCATTCTCCTTAATTCGAGCTTTAAAAGATGAGGCCTTCTCATTCCGTTTTGAAAATACATGGTTAAAAAACATCTCATATTTTTGGAAAATGTTGAGTGGTGGAGTTCTTTTTTTCATTAGGGTTGACCAGTGTTTGCCTTTATAGATTAAATGAAGGGTGTGAAGCAACATCTATTAAAATGGAATGCAGAGGTCTTTGTGTAGATAAAGATAAAAAACAAGTCATCCTTTCCAAGATGGACCGCTTTGACAAGGAAGAGGACAGTAATGCCCTTTCCAGTGAGAGAAATTCTGAGAGATTACAGCTGGAAGCAGAGTTACAAGTCTGGTGGCTAAGGAGCAGTGTATGTGGGCTCATTAATGCAAAATTCAGTGGTTTAAGACAAAATCAAGGCAATAAGAGATTTGAGACAACAAGACCCCCTCTCTCCCTTTCACTTCACGTTGATGGGCAATGCCTTTGTTGTTTGGTACATTATTGCACTGAAAAATGATTCTACTAGGAGTGAAGGTTAAAAGACAGCAGATGACAATTTCCCATTTGCAATATGCTAATGACACCTTTGATTTTTGCCTAGGGGACTTGTGTTCTTTGAAAATGGTGGAGGGTGATTTTCCTTTTTCTGGGCTACTTATATCTCTCCCTAAATCTTTCCAAAATCCCTCATAGGAATTAACATGGATGTTTGTGATCTTGTTTCAGTGGCAACTAGAATGCATTGCAAACTGGATTCACTTCCCATCAATTACTTGAGGATAATGGATGATTGTGATCTTTTTTTAGTGGCCACTAGAATCAGATGCAAACTTGATTCACTTTCTATCAGTTACTTGAAGAAAATGGATAATTATGATCTTGTCTTAGTGACAACTAGAATGAGATGCAAACTCAATTCACTTCCCATCAATTAATTGGGCTGAACGTTTTGAAAGGTGCAAGTCACAGCCGAAAGCGAGGTGCTGTGAGGAAGGAATTGCCTAGACATGTGTCTTCCTCAAAGGCCAGAGGTCCGCATTTAATGTGCCTTTTGGGGAATCATAGGAAAATGACAATGCAAATAGGTCAAATTGTAAGTTTGGTTCTTGAAGTTTTAAAGCTAGATATCTAGTTAGTCTCCGGACATAGGAAAGGAAATGGTTGAATTTACAGGATTTCACTTTCACTCGAGTTCTAAGGATGTTTGTTTGTGGAGGCCCATTCCTCCATGTTGGAGTTTCTACTATTTATAAATAATTGTTTGTAAGCATCAGTTGTCAATATTTCATCTTTATTGTCATTGATCTCTCCTTATTTGTAGTAGATTTTTCTTTTATGTAAGAGGACCTAAGTTCAAAAGATTT
This sequence comes from Cucurbita pepo subsp. pepo, assembly GCF_002806865.2. Classification (NCBI taxonomy): domain Eukaryota; kingdom Viridiplantae; phylum Streptophyta; class Magnoliopsida; order Cucurbitales; family Cucurbitaceae; genus Cucurbita; species Cucurbita pepo. Next base: position 3,070,938 of record NC_036649.1, on the reverse strand, counting down.
GGATGTACAATTACATTTTATCATTTCAAAATAAGATGTTCTACCCTTTGGAGATTGGGGGTTAGGTATCGGGAACTTGAGGCGTTGTGTATCAAGAAGTTGAGAGCCTATAATAAGGTGCTCTTGGGTAAATGACTTCGGTGTTTTTATCATGAGTGTGATAACTTGCAGCATAAGGTTATTGTGAATAAGTTTGGGTCATCTTCTTTTAAATGGTTCTGGAGAGGCATTAAAGGAACTTCCAAAAACTCATGGAAAGTTATTACAGAGGCATACCCCTTCTTTTCTTCTTTTGTTCTGTGTTTTGTGGGGAGGGGAGGGATACACTTTTTTTTCGGAGGATAAATGGTTGGGAGATAGACTCATCTGCTCTAGGTTCCCTCGTGTATACCATTTATCTTCGATGAAAAATCTGTTGGTGACTGCTGTTTTATCTCGATCAGGGATCTCCCCTTCACCTCTCTTGGGGTCTCAACGTCCATTGTCGATAAGAAAATTATGGATGTTGTTGATCTTCTTTCTTTACTGGGTGAGTTCCGCTGCATCCGGGGAGAAAGGATATTTATTTGTTTTTGGTGGCCCCATCCTTCTGATGGTTTCACATGTAATTCCTTCTTACTTTGTTTAGTTAATCCTTCATCTTTGAGTGATTCTGTCTTTGTCTCGTTATGGAAGGTGAAAATTTCCAACAAGGTAAAGTTTTTTTTTTTTTTTTTNATTTTTTTTTTTTTTTTTTTTTTTTTGGTGTGTGTGTGTGTTTGTTGAAGAAGGTGACTTCCTGATGGGACCAGGGTGTTAGATTCTTTGTAGGAGGATAGCAGAAGACCTTAATCATCTTCTTTAGAGTTGCGATTTTGCTTACGCTATGTGGAATTGGTTCTTTGATGAGTTTGGTCTTGTTTTGGCTAGTCATAGGAGGGGTTGCAAAGAGATGATAAGGAGTTTCTCCTCCATCCTTTGTTTCACAAGAGAGTAAAGTATTTGTGGCAAGCGGGATGTGTGCTATTTATGGGGGCTTTCAGGAGAGATAAATAATATGATCTTCAGAGGGCCTGAGAGATCTTTGAGTGATGTTTGGTCCATTGTTAGATTTCATGTTTCCTTGTGCACCTCCGTGGCAAATTCTTTTTGCAATTATCCATTAGGTCTTATATTGGTTGCATGGAGGCCTTTCTTGTAGGTTGCCTCCTTTGTGGACTCTCTTTTTTAGTATGCCCTGTATTCTTTCATTTTTTCAGTTTATTATAAAAATAAATGAATAAATAAATAATTTCCATCTGTAGAGTTGCAACAAACACTAAATTCGTATCAGTGTTTCTTATATTCATGTAGGTACTTCGGTCAGCTTGATGTTACTACCACATTTTCTGCCTTCATTCTTGCAATTACATTGCTTCTACAAAGAGGCAGTCCCAGATTTTCTCAGCTGAGCAGTGCAATATTTGGGCTTTTTTATGTTGGTTATCTTCCTTGTTTCTGGGTCAAACTTCGTTGTGGTTTGGCTGTTCCAGCCATAAACACTGGCAAGTAATTTTTGCTCTTGATCTTTTTGCTTCGAATTATAAATGCACATTGATTTATCCTGTGGATGCCATCTTTGATATTAGCCTTGAATCACCAATTAACGTAAAAGCACTTTGATGGAGCTAGAAGAAACAAAATATGTACTTGTATTGATTTTAATCAAAAGTTACATGGTTCATAGATATTTGGAAGGTTCAGATTTCTCCCAGTGGCTACAAAATCAGCATCAGCTTCCTACTCGTAATATGCCTTCCTTCCTCTGTGTCATACTGCCCTTCCATCCTATTTTATAAAGGAAAAGTGGATTTCCATCCTATTTTATAAAGGAGAAGTGGAATTCATTGAGGTTAAATTAATAATTGAATTTGGAACTTAAAATTCAATCATTTGTCTGATTTTTTTGAAGTAAATATAGTATTTGAAATCCATTATGATTTAAAATTACTTCAAATCCTGTGGAAACAGGGAAAAAAATAGATATGAATTTCTCTCTTCTTCAAACATCCAACGTGATTTGAACAATTACCATCTCTAAGCCTGACCCTTCATAGAAGAAATGCAGGATTTTCCTAATCCTGAACTGGAGCATGATGTGCAATTTACTTCTCAAGAGGCTGGTGAATCTGTAGATAACCTTTTAGGATCTTACCTTCGCCCCTCAGAACAATGTTTTATGGATCACACTTTTAATGGGGGGTAATTCTAATAATTTCTTGCATGTAGAATTTTTGTAATTGTGTTTTACAGCTTTCTTGTGCAAGTAGGAAGTCCCATAGTTTTGTTGTTAATTTCACATTTGTGTGATCTTGTAGCTTCTATTTTCAGGTGTTTTTATCATGTTATACTTTCTTACTAGATCATGCTCTTTGGCAGAAATAGGAGCAAGATGGCCATTTCTTCTTGGAGGCCAAGCTCATTGGACTGTTGGCCTTGTTGCAACCTTGATTTCTATGAGCAGTATAATTGCAGCTGATACATATGCTTTTCTTGGTGGCAAGGTAAGTTCCTCTTCTATCTTCCATGATGTGTATGGTACTTCATTGTAATTATCTCTTGGAAGCTATTATTGAGAATTGACCTCTTTTCATTATTTCAATGAAAAGTTTTATTTCCTTTTATTAAAAAAATTATCTTTTAGAAGTAAATAGTTGTTACTTCAGGCCAGTAAATGAGCTAAGCTATTGCGGACAGTTGGACCATGGAACCCTTGATTGTTTTGGGTGGAGAGATTTCTGTAGATTCACCAAATATATGATTAGAGAATATTGGTAGATATTGCGAGCCTCTATGGGATGGTGAGAAGAAACAAGGAGGTTTTGTTAATAGCAATACATAAGGAGCAATTAATCTGGAAGTTTCTCCCTCTGCAAGAAGGGAGTCTATGCAAAATGGTTTTTGGCCATTAAACAGGACCGTGGCAGATTCTCAAAAATTCTTGGAGAGGTTACTGGGTCACTACTAGATTGCACGAAACCAACAATTTAAGTCAGATAATGGAATGGATGCCGTGGAAGACAGGAATGCAGAGATTCCGCATAGGCAAGAGCCAATGCAGGCTCGACCAGGTCAATCAAATACATGCCTAATTGTAAAAGGTTGACAAAGCACTCAAACTCGCATGATAACCATTGTGGGGCACTCTCAGCCCAATAAAAAACATTACCTGTAGCATCCTATTGAGACTTGTAAGTATTATTTGTTAGATATGGATATTAAATATATGGAAATTCAATGTTTGGAATTTAAATATTTGGAATATCAAATATCACATTTGAGATTCCGAATATGTAAATTCCAAATGTTTAATTTCCATATATTTAATATCTTTGATTGATAGAAGAGTTCATGGAGAGAGATTTTAGAGAGGAGGAGGGGGTGTGAGTGAGAGTGGAGGGGCACCGCGCCCTTTCGGTGAAGGTAGAGTGCAAGGGCTTCTCCTTTTGCTTGTACAAGAAAGGAAAGAAGATGGAGGTAGAGGAAAGGTGTAGAGGGGTTTCGTCGAAGGTTAGACTTAGTCTGGGTAGTGTAGCTTGGGTCAGAGACTGTACTAGGGCCATTGCTGATTGTCTTGAGTTGGCTCTGTTCTTCAGGACAAGGAGATGCCTCGAAGCTTTTATTTGGGTCCAACTAGTGGAGAACCAGAGGGGTAGGCGTCGTTAATCATTCCAAAGGAGGAAGCAGCATGGGGGTGATTTTTGGTGATTGTTGGTGAGGGGCTCTTTGAGTAGGTTGCTTCTGAATGTTTTGGTCAAAGTTTGGCGCACTTTGAAAAGTAACTCATTGCCCCCTTCTAGGTTGACAGAGTCCTTTGCATAAATGGTTATTGGTCACGGAAAATGGTTGAATCAGGTGGAGACTAGAGGAGATAAAGATGATGTTATTCTGTTCGATGTGTCAAAACGTGTGTTGGCTGTGAGAGAGAGTGCCAAAGACTTGTGGGAGAGAATTGAAAAGGGGATCAAAAATGGTTTGGGGTTGAGCTTTATTTGAGTTCGTTTTGTGGAAATATGGAACTTCAGTTGTGTGTGGATGATTTCACAAAAAGGAAAGTTCACTAAACTTTGGATGGGACAATTTTTATTGTAAGTTTAAGGTTGTTGCGATGGATCTCGTGACAGGTAGTGGAGGAGTGTTTCCTTCAGTTCTCAAAAGGCTGGGTGGAAATTTTGAATATTCCTCCTCAGCTGGATGACGACGTGCATTGTTTCTAAGCTATCAGATATGTGCGGCGGGCTGGTTGGGGGAGATTTTTGATGCGGTGTTGGGTTTAGATTGGAGGGAGGAGTTGAGAGTTCAAGTTAATGGAAGAGGTGGTGGCTTCATTCCTCATGGTTGCTTTTTAAACTACGGAGTTGATTTTCTGGTGAGATTTGTCTTGTTGGTTGTGTTTGGTGGTGATGATGGAGCCGGAGAGGACATCACGCCGCTAGAGTCGGCTTTTGTTGGCAGGTGTGTTTGTTAACGTGGAGAAAGTTCTGCCAAAAAGGCAAATATTTTCTTTTTTCGGCTTCAAAACGTTTTTTTTTTTTAAAAAAAAAATAATGACAGCAACTTTCATGAAGGAAAAAAAAAAAGAAAGAAAGAATACAAGGGCACACAAAAAATCAAGCCCACAAAAGGAACCCCAATTAAAGAAAGGAGCTCCAACTATACAAAATAGCGCCTCAACAATAATTACAAAAGAGCTTCAAAATTAAAGCCTAAAAAGAAAAATAAAATTTATCGAGCCCTCTCCAGCCATCTAAGCAAGGGTGCATGTAAAACTTATTAGGTAATGAACTTCACTTCCTCAAAATCTTAATCCTTCATAGAGTAGAAAAATTGACTCACATCAAGAAGAGTTCTAGAAACTACGAAAAAAGGATTGGTAAGAAAAGCCATTTGAAGGGTTGGGACTCCACACTCGAACACCCCTTCTCTCAAGCCTAAAAATGACCCGCCCAAGCAAGGCCAAGAGAGGGACAACATTCATCGCTTTTCTATCGGTCAAAGAGCGACAAAACCTAAACGTAAAAGAAACTAAGTGATAAGATAAGGAATCAATACAAGGGGAATAAGATTCGGATTACCTTGTTGATCGAATATCTCAAGACAAGAACACTTGATTGAGATTCGAATCACTCCACAAGCAAGATCGATCATGTCTAGCTTGAATGACTTTTGTTGATCAAATATCTCAAACACTTGTTTGAGATTCGAATCACTCCACAAGCAAGATTGATCATGTCGAGCTTGAATGATTCTACATGCAATCTGAACTACATAGAATTGCAAAGAAATTTAGCCATTGGCTAAAGAAAGCACAAATGCTTCTTTACTATATTTTCCAAATCTACCTTACAAATACAACATACATGACTTTATATAGCCTCAAAAATGAAACTATTAAAGGCATTCCAAGAGGTGTAACATTCATACTTAATGGCCATAATTAACCATTATGTAATTGTAACCTAAAGTAAATTAAAAGTCTTAAACTACATTAATGAAATACAATAACTCTAAATTACTCTAAATTGTAATCCACCCAAAATGTAAAACATGAAACTTCATTCTTCTTCCATGTGGCATGAATTGAAATATCTTTTGATAATTTCAACAACATTTTCTTCACATCTTCATTGAAGCATATTGCATGATTGATGTCTCTTGGTTCATATCACTTGGTTCATATCACTGGTCTCCTTGACTAGACCAAAAAATCAAACATTTTGAAAGGAAGATAAATACTGTTGCAAGTCAAATTAGCTTGTTATTTTTTCTTATTTATTTTTGGAGAATTACATGTCTCTTTTATAGCTTTTATAAGACTAACTAAATCTGAATTAATAGATAATTTAAATTCATCTGAATAGATACTAGGTAATCTAAATATCTCTAGATAATAGGTAATAAGATAAGATACTATTTTTTTATAACAGACAATTTCATTGATGATTGAAATTTACAAAAGGGATATAATATCGAACACCTTTCCAATTTGCAATGAGGGAGATATAACTATAGGAAGTAAAAATATTAGACAGTTTACACCAAGATATAGCTTGGTAAACGACATTGTCGAAAGTTTTGTATAAGTTTGTCTTTTCTGTGAATATTCTCTAATTTCTTTCCACAGATTCCTAAAGAAAGCCATGATGATGTTTTTCTATAGTAGGGTTTTTGCATTCTTGAAAGGGTGGTACGTTAAGGCTATGTCCAACAGATCCTTTACCTCCCTAGGAAATGTGAGATGCCATCTGAATATATTGAAAATCGTAGTCCAGAAATTTTGAGCGTATGTGCATTGCATAAGTGGCTTTGTGAGTAGTTTTCGTTCTTGCATAATGTACACCAATTTAGAGAAAGAGTGATGTAAGACATTCTTTTTTGAAGATTTTAACTTGTGCTTAATGGCTTTATGCGCTATCTCTCAAAGGAAGAACTTCACTTTTTTATGATGATGTCCTTTCCATACTGTCTTTGTTAGCGTGAGATTTATTGCTTCTGCTTTTTCCCCATGTCCATCATCAAAGATTTTGTAGAGAAGACATTGTCAGTGCTGGGGAGCCAAGTCAGTGAGTCTTCTCTCCCAAGCCCTTAACATTCCAAGAGACAATAATTATAAGAGGTATTGACCTCCCAATTGTGACTTGCTCGATTTCTCATAATTGCTGTTTGAAAGGAGACCAACAATCTCTCTAGTCAGTTTACTCGGTTTCTTGGCCACAGTGGGCTTTTTTTTCCTAGATGGAATAGCCAGCACATGTGTTCTTTTAGCCATGATGCCAAGATTTGGATGACCATTGTTGGTGTGAATGTCGCTGATATCAGGGTGACATCTTCTACCTCTGTTTCATTCTGCTTTTCTTGAAAAAGAGTGTCAAGCTCTGTGTCTGCAAGGGTAATCTCTAGTAATGGGTGAGAGATGGAGGCCTTATCCACGGTGGGGGATGGTGGGGTGGTGGAGAGGGGTAGGGGGCTAGATGCATATTCATCGTCTAATTCTTGGTCAATGCCAACAGTGGAGAATTTTGTTCCCTGCGTTCGAGGTAGAAAGTGGGCTGTTAGAGGGAGGTATAGAAAGTGGGCTGAAGCTGGGATCATTGTCAAATAGTGGGTGTGGGCCGGTTGAACTTTTCATTTGTTTTGCGCCACAAACGGAGGTAGAAAGGGTCAGGATGCAGGCGTTAGATGCTAGGCCTTCAGAGTATGGTCATTCATTTGTTTTGGATCACAAGCATGCGTTAGATGTTGGGCCTTTAGAGTATGTTTATTTGTGGGTAATGAGGAGCATTTTGAGTATTTCCTCGATGCTGATCAGCAAGGGCCGTCGTTAGTGGGTGAAGCCCCAGGGGAGGTGATTTTGCCGCCTGACCCATCAGTGGTGACCAGCTTCAATGACAATTCCTTCTTCTCTCCGCTGGTGCTCAGGGAAGGGATCAAGAGTTGACCTTCTTGAATTGACTAAACTTTTTTTTTCTGGTATTTGGATGCTTATATCCTCTTCCTGGGAGTACTATCCATATAGTTGCTTATCTGGTTTCATGTTATTTGGTAGTGTTGCTGCCTTGAGTAATCATTTAGCTTTTTTATTTGTATTATGCAACTATATTACATGCGCAGAAAACTACCAGTTTTGCAACTTCTCTTATATCCTTGAGTGGATATCTTGTGACTTCTCAGTATTTTTCTGCAGGCATTTGGCAAGACCCCACTGACAAATATTAGTCCAAAAAAGACGTGGGAGGGTACTATTATGGGCTTGGGTGGTTGTATTGCTACATCTGTTATTCTATCAAAAATTCTTTGCTGGCCGTCTTCTATGATTAGGTATGTAATTCTTCAATTATTATCAAATGTATGGCCATTATTTTCTATATTAGTTTTTCTCTGGTCACACTGACATTTATATGATCTAGTACTTTGCATTAGTTTGTTGTTCATGTATGAGAACCTCATTCCCTTTTCGATTCTTCAGTAACAATGTTTATCATAGAAGGGTTTGCAAGTCTTATCTTTACTACATAATATCTTTAAAATGTTGGTTGATTAGAAATCAAAATTGTATCCTTGTTGAACTTCGTGATAAAAATACATAATATTGATGTAGAAATTTGGAGATGACAACTAAGGGGATGCAGGATACATCATAACAATAAGGGAATATTCTGTAAGCCATGTTTGAAGTGTAGAGATTGTATCATAAGCGTTCAATTTGATTAATCACCTTCCAAACTTATGAAATTGTTACAAATAAACCCTTCCATTATAATACCATTAGTGACATATGACAAACTGGACAAACGACCCTTGAACATTAAGGATTGTTACAATCAACCATCGAACTACTATAGGATAGTTACAATTTAGCTTAAGTTTTTAATTCTACCAAATTTGAAAACATTAACTATAATGTTAGCCTATATTTTTTTTTTTTTTTTTTTTTTTTGAAATCAACCTGACATAACCCTACACAAGATGTCGAGGTAGATTGATGGAAGAAAGTTAAAGTTTGAAGTCAATTTTTATTTCTAAAAAGTTAACCGAATGCTAACCAAAATCGCCTAAACCAACAAAATCAACCCCCAATTGCATCGTCAGCTTTTGATTTGGCTTTCAGAAAATTGATTTTGATATTAATTTTGTTTTTTAAATCGATATAATAGTTCAATGTTAATCCTTGCTGAAGAAAAACATTGGATCAAGGTAGTGTAGCTGATGGGCAAGGGTGGGTTAAACAAGGATCCCCCGCCAAAAAAAGGAAAGAAAAAAAGAAAGACGAGAGTTCTTTGAACTCTAATGGCCATTAATAATTGAATCCAATTCTATCCTTCAAAAGCCTAACACCATGGTAGGAAATATCTGGATCAAACTGTCCAATGGAAATATCTCATGTTCTCTTAGCATATATATGCGTCATCCATGTCATCCATGTATGGAAATATCTGGATCAAACTTTCCAAAGGAAATCCATTAATAATCTTGATTACCATGGTAGTCTTTATGCATATCTTTTTGCTGCCTCCAATTAGGATTTGAAAATTATCTTGTGCCTTTAGGCTTATGCAGGTTCTTTATTGCAAGATTTTCTTCTGGGTTTGCAAGTGCAATATAATTGCCAAGTGAACATGGAATTTGATGACTAGTTAATTTGATTCTATAGGGCTGATTTTTTTAGTCCTTCAGTGTAGTTTTCTACTGTAATTGCTCATCATAAGAATGTTAGTTAACTGATGATCTCCATGGTTCCATAAAGTAATTGACATGCGTTTGAAATGTTTACTGGACAGTGCAATAGCTTTTGGATTTCTCAATTTTTTGGGTTCTGTTTTTGGTGATCTTACTGAGTCAATGATAAAACGTGATGCTGGTGTCAAGGATTCTGGATCTTTAATCCCTGGACATGGTAAATTCCATTTCCTCATGGTCAACATCTATGATGTATTAATTTTGTATTTTGTGGTACAAGCTTAATATATCGAGCTGTCTTTTACTGGCTTTCATATAGTTTTAATTCTTGTAGTGTTTTTAGCAAAGCTTTGACTGTCTTAACTTGGTTGGTTCATTATAGGGTCTAGTAAAATGGTTAGGCATGTGGAAAGAAGTATGGGGGCTGACACATTTTAATGTCTCCCTTTAGGCTCACGAATCCAATTGTTTGGGCTCTAATTTTTTTTTTTTTTATATACTACCTCCCTTGAGGTCGAAGGTTCAAATCTCCCTACTCCTCTTGTGCTAAAAATCGCCAAAGGGAGATGGATGATATCATTTTGGGAGCTGTCTGCATGCCTTTTCTTTGTGCGGGCTGTTTTTGGTACTTTGAGTCATTTGAATGAAAGTTTATTTTTTAAAGGTTTTTTCTTCCCGTGATGCAAAGTTGCCTTGTTTCAGTATGTATAGCATGTAGAATTTAATTTGCATTGATAATATTTTATCCATATATTCTCTTAGTGACAATTTACCCTGTTCTGTTACTGCATGTATTTTATTTTCTTTCTAATATTTAAAGGTGACTTAATGTTCATATCTTAGCTAGAATACAGTCCATACGCTCACCATTTAATCCTAGAAAGTTGGGAAGGCCTAGGAGTACTTTAATTCAGTCTTAAAGAGAGTTGTTTTTAGATGAGCAATAATACATGTGAACTTTTTCCTGAAAGGTTTTAACTATTACGTGGACCTCAATTGAAAATTATGCAGGTGGATTGCTTGACAGAGTGGACAGCTACATTTTTTCGGGGGCACTAGCGTATTCCTTCATCAAAGCATTCATGCCACTTTATGGCGTTTGAGATAGTGATGATCCATGTATTTGGAGGTCAGGAAAGTCCCGACTCTCTAAGTTTTTGCCCTTGTGGGGAAATATAGAAGGAAAAACCAGTCTGCTCTCTAACTCTGGAGAAGCATGAGCATCAGCTAATTTATCGCGTAGTACCCAGAAGAACTTCAGCTTACTTAGTTCCACCAGGTCTTTAAAAGTCCCAAGTGAAAGTATCTGTTTACCAGGTAATTTGTACATAGGCAATATTAAATAAAACATGCAGCTATTTTATGGTTCGCATTCATACCTTAAGATAGTTCTTCGTTTCTTGGAGACCAAGGTTTGTTTTTCCTTATTCCTAGTCCCGTTTTTGGGCAGCAATTTATAGGACTTGTAGCTCTGTAAGCCATGTTGATGTTGGAAGACGGGGTTTAATCTTGTAATGCTCCTTGCATATACTGTCAGAGGCTTATAGTTTGTTACTTCTCTTTATTCAATTAGTTAGTGATTCATTTTAGTTGGTTTTTTGAACTGATAGATAGTTTATAGATTGCATCAATTTAGCATTGCCAATCATTATTTTTATAAATATCTTGTTATCAGTTCATTTTTTGCAAGCTAAAATATTTTGTTACTTCCATTTCACTTTGACTTGGGTCATGAAGCTTTCCCTCGGTCTCAGAATATTCTAAGGTTTCTCTTGCATCATATGATCCAAACTTTGAGAGAACATAACACATCAATTTCTTGAGGAATGTTCAAGGAGTCTCTAGAGTTTCAAACTTTGAGGATGTTTTTCATTCTTTATTCTAGAGAGAAATAAGGGCTCTTGGACCAAATTTTCCATGTGTTGGTGTTCGTAATTATTTTCTAACCCCTTGAGCCGATTTGATGTGTGCGTTAGTGTTAGTGTTTGTCAATATGGTGGTGAGATCCCACATTGGTTGGAGAGGAGAACGAAACATTCCTTATAAGGGTGTGGAAACCTCTCCCTAGTAGACGCGTTTTAAAACCTTGAGGAAAAGTCTAAAGAGGACAATATCTGCCAGCGGTGGGCTTAGGCTGTTACAAATGGGTATCAGAGCCAGATACTGGGTGGTGGTGCTAGCAGGGATACTGGCCCCCAAGGGGGTGGATTGTGAGTTCCCATATTGGTTGGAGAGGAAAACGAAACATTCCTTATAAGGGTGTGGAAACTTCTCCCTAGTAGACGCGTTTTAAAACCTTGAGGGGAAGTCCAGAAAGGAAAGCCAAAGAAGACAATATCGGCCGGCGGTGGGCTTGGACTTTTACCTATGGTCTTTTAAGAAGATTGAACTAAGGAACAGCCTCCTTAGCCTCCTTCACTGGTTTGTCAGGACCTTGGTTCTTGAGCATGTGACTTGGTTTGGCTTACAAGAATGCTTTAAGAAAGAATACTAATGGAGGTATAATAAATCCTGCCTACCCACATGTTTCAAAAGTCAAGAACCCATTATTCCATATCCTCCACCCGCCAAATTTCCCTCCTTGTCCGCTGATAAAACTCAACAGTTTCCTTTACTTGACCCAACACCCAATAACCTGGATCTTCGTTTGACCTTCTGCCCTTCTCCGCGCACCACCCCTCCTATTAACCCGTGCCTCCTTACTCACCATCAGACCACAGTCACCTACTCCATTTAGAGAAGTTGTAATTAACAATTAAAAAACCCACCTCGTTGGCACAAAGTACACGCCTGCAAATGGTCAGCATGCTTCAGACTCATAAGAGCTCCTCTCAATCTCCCTTGCTCTCGATCGATTGGTGGATCTTTGTCTGGTTTTCCCTTGAATCCCCAGACCTGTGGGCTCACCACCTTACCACCTTCATTAGCTACATTATTTGACCTACCTTCCCTTGAACTACTTAATAATTGTTACACTTATTTTGCTCACCTTATTGATTTTTGGAGAGGTACATGTCTTTTATAATGATTTTTGGAGACATACACATCTTTTTTATATAGAAAGGCTAATTAAATCCTCAAATCCTAAATAAATCCTTAGATGATAACAATATAAAAAAACAGGGAGATCATATGCTTCTCTTATTTAGTGGAATTACACAAATATCCCTTGACTTAAGGCTAGGAATTACACTCATTCCTTCAACAATAACTACGCTCCTTACCCATTGGCGATGTGAGAACCTATCCACACCTTCCCTCAACCTTTGTTTGACTCACAACCCCAAACTATTCCTGGGTTTACCATGGATGTTGTGAATTAAGAGGATGTGGATGGAATAAAGGAAGAGAACTAGCAAGATCCTTCTCCTTATTTTTTATCGCTTCTTTGCTGGCTATGCATGGTATGTGTATTATGTCTATCCCACATAAACCGAAGAACCTCACAACAGCTAAAAAGCAGAACATTACAGTGAATTATGATAGGCCCTGTTTTAATAGCGGAGAAAGTGTGTCCCAGACCGCTAAAGGAAAATCATCTCATGGAACGTTAGAGGGCTTGGATCTTGGAAGAAGATAATCTTTATTAAAGACCTTATCCGCTGAAATATCCCACTATAGTCATCCTTCAAGAAAAATCGTTTACTCTTGACTGGAAGTTTGTTGAATACCACTGGAGCTTGAGGAACATGGGATGGTCTTCTTTAGATGCTGATGGTGCTTCGGTAGGAATGATTCTTCGTTCAAATTTCTAGAGGTGGTTGAAGGTATTGACACCTTACTGTTCGTCTATATATGGTTAATGGTTATATCTTTTAGATCAAAAACTGTTTTTGAAAGACCTAGTCGTTCTCTCTGCTCAATGTTTTTTATTGGATTTTTGTGTGTGACTTTGACATCATTAACATCCACCTACAAACCCCCTGCTGGAAGCATAACTGATTCAACCGTTTCAAAGTAGCAGCTGAATTCTCAGGCATACCCCTCCAAAATGGGAGATTCACTTGATCTAGCTATTGAGATTCTGCCACTCTAACCCTCGTAGAGAGATCTTAGTCACAGACAATTGCATCAGCAAATTTGCTTGTGCTACATTCCATAGACTTGAGAGAGTTACTTCAGATCACTGTCTCATTCCTCTCTCTTTGGGCAAGGAAAACTGTGGTCCCATACCCTTAATATTTGTCAATGCTTGGCTTAATCATTCATCCTTTGAACCGGTGCTGGAAAATTGGTGGAAAAATCTCACCAGTAATCTAATAATGGAATGAGGTAATTTTTGGCCCAGGTGAATCGCTGATCAGAGAAATCTTCTCACCAAAGAGCTTGAACAGAGTGATGCTAAGGAAATTTATTTTTGTTGAAACAAGATTTGTTGTCAAAGACCTACTTGATCTCACGTTCTTTGAGCAGGTTGCTAAATGCTGGTTTGCGGAAACTAACAGATTTGTTGTTGTGAAGTGAAGATCATAGAAGTGGGCACTCTCGATGATGCTTATACAGAGTAGGCTATATATCAAAATTGAATCATTCCCTTTCTATCAATGAAGAAACCCTTTGGAGACAAAAGTGTATGGTTGATAGGGATGATAAAAATTCTTCTTCTTCCTTTATTTTTTATTTTTTTATTTTTTAGATAGAGTTATGGCAGCCAAGCGTAGGAAGAGCATCATAGTTGAAATGCTATCTAAACTGGGGTTAGCCTTTTGAATGACAAGGATATTGAGTATAAATTTGTGAGCTTTTACAAGCCTCTATTTATAAAGAAGGCTGTCAAACTAATCCCACCTAACCTACTGGATTGGAGCCACTATTTCTTTGGCCCAAAGGGAACAACTTGAAGTACCATTTACCAAAGAAGAAATTTTTAGAGCTGTGAACGTAGGTCTTATGGCTGAATACTTTCTTAAAGATGACATTACGGGAGTGCTCAATGACTTTTTCAAGAATTCCATCATTAATGCTAGCTCAATTCCAAAGAAGATTGACGCGAAGTCGTTGGGTGATTATAGACCCGTTAGCTTCACATCTTGTCTGTACAAAATCATTGCCAGAGTTTAATTGGAGTGGTTGGAATTGTTTTTTCATCGATCATTATGAAGAACCTATCCACTTAATTGTTATGAGCTTATCGATGAATGGGTTCGAAAGAAGGGAAAATGAGTTGTCATCAAATTAGACATTGAAAAGGGCTTCAATAAGGTGGATTGGGATTTCCTCAATGACATTCTTTGACAAAAGAAGGTTTGATCAACTGGAAAAAGGGGTTAGTCAAGAGGCAAGTTTGACGATAGAGGCCTCTGCCAAGGAGATCCCTTGCCTTCCTTTTCATCCTCGTGGTGGATTTCCCAAGTAGGATGTTTATGTTGGCTGAACAAAGGGGTTTGAAGAAGGGATTTCATGTGTGTAAGAACTCTCAAGCCTTATCCATTACACTTATAAGATTTGTTTACTTCTCCAAAGGCACATGGAAATACATTGATAAACAGAAGTTCACCTCATCTATAATTACATTTGCTTGATGGTGGGCAAGGAGGACAAAACACCATTTTGGGAAGAACTATGGATTGGGAGGATAACTCTTCAATCTCAATACCCTGCTCTTTATGCACTCTTTCATAAAAAGGATGCCTCCAGAGCTGATTTATGGATCTCCAACTACAGCTCATAGAACCTCTCTTTGAAGACATCTTGAGGAATCTGAAATTTCTGAATGGGCCTCTCTTTCTACTATTTTAGAGCCCTTTTGCCCCACTGCTCAAGAAGATAAAGTCATCCCTTTGAATAAGAGAAAAAGACTATCTGGTTGAATTTAATTCCAGCTTTCTTCTGGAACTTATCCTTGGAGCGGAATAAATGCATCTTTAAAGAGAAGACGCAAGATATCTAAAAGTTCATCGAGTCTACAACTTTCTCTTAGCTTTACCTTGGAACAATTTCTTTTAATAAGATTATCATGGTGTGAATTAACTCTCCTTTTTGTAATTACAGCTGTTTTTACTTCCATATATCCATTTTTTATCATGCTTTTCTTCATTTTTCGTCCTCTCATCATATGTTTGTTACTCTTTTCTCTTCATATGCTACTCATTTGAATGATTGAATAATAAGTAGTAACTAAATATATCTTTTAAATGCTTATCAACCTGTATCTCCTCAACTAAAAGATTAGAGATTCAGAATGTTTTATTTGTTATATTTGCCTTCCTTTAGTTTTTCTTGGTGCCTGGTCCTATGCCATCTACATTAATCATCCTTTTTCTTTCGATTCGTTTGTGCCTTGTTTTTTTTTTATTCTCCTCTACTTGTCAGTTCTTTTTTACCTCCATTTTTCTCCTGCATTTTTTCTTGCAACTTCTTGATTAGCCTGTTATACAAACCAATTTTATATGTAGAAGCTACAATTTGAAGTTTAAAGTATCAAAATGTATGTTTAGTCAGCCCTGTATGGCATATTCAAAGTTATCTACTATCACATCATAGGAAATGTTTTCAAATGCGTCACAACTTGCTGCATCTTCCATTCATGAGGTGTTATCATTCATCTCCCTTCTGCAAGTTCATTCACCTGGTAGCTTCTTAATTTTATTCACTTATTGAAGTCGTTTTCTCTTCTGTTCCTGGGCCTTTATTACCTTTCATTTTTCTCTTCCGAGTTGTTTATCGTTTTTACCATCTTGCAATCGGTTGGATTAACTTCCTGTAGTTTCTTTTCCCTTAAGCTGAATTCTCTATCATCATTCAATAATATATGAAACCATGGTGAGAATCAAGTTGAGGATTATTTAAAGTCAACAATACAGTAACCAATATCAATAAATTACTGCAACTGTAAATGTGAAATGAAATTCAGTCATTTTTTTGATACTTTAGATGCTTCCATCTAGGTGGTCTCTTCTTTTTCATCTGAGCTATCTTGATTTGCTTTCTATATCATATTCTGTACAGGTCTTCTTCACTCAATAAAAGCCTGAACTGTTCAAGATTGCAAAAATTGTCTAATTATTGCATCTACTTGTGCTGCAAGTACTCTTTATATAATCTATTGTAATATTGTCTTCCATCTCTACAATCATTTGGTCTATCTGCTAAGATCTTAATATTCTAGTTCTTAGTACGTTCCCTTTGATCTGATCTTTGCCTGTCCTAAAGTTCAAGCAACAGATCATCTATGTTGCTGTTTCTATGGCTGCTAAATTATAATGTTATGCAGAATGTTTGAGTCTACTGGTCATAAAGTAAAAAAGCCAGAGGATGTCATATAAGCATGATTCTACTAGCTGAGTTGGTTGTTGTTTAATCATTTGATGGTGTATTAGCTTTGATGTCAAGATCGATCAACTTTGGTACATATTCCTTTTACCTTTTTAGGAACTTCTGAACTCTGGTGGCACTTGTACAAAATGAGATAGATGTCCTGAAACTTTCATTCTCTACTTTGATCATTACTGAAGGTTAATAGGCTAAATGGATAAATATGTCAATAATATCCTTATACAATTTCAAATACATAGTAATACTAACACCTCAGAACGACCTCCTTTGGACCGCGCAGTCTTCGAGCACTCCCCCACCTTGACCAATGATCAATAGTCATTTGAAAATAAAAATGATGGAGGTGAGTATAAAAATACTTAGTAAGCGACCTATTTGTAGACTCTTATCACATCCTTATTCGAGTAGATTGTCACATGGTTTTCTCTAGACTCTAAGAATTATGAGCCTAATCTCTATGGCCATATAAGCATCTAGAGAGGTCTTGAAGTTCCAAACGATTCTCGTCTCAT
Organism: Cucurbita pepo subsp. pepo; assembly: GCF_002806865.2. Lineage (NCBI taxonomy): Eukaryota > Viridiplantae > Streptophyta > Magnoliopsida > Cucurbitales > Cucurbitaceae > Cucurbita > Cucurbita pepo. The sequence continues at coordinate 3,053,956 of NC_036649.1, read as the reverse complement.
TCTTACTGCTTGGGATTTGTGGGTGCGCTCAATATTTATGTAGTTCAACTCAAATTGTTTGCTTTGCCTTGGTTAGTGAATAATCAGCATCTTGGCTTGAGGGCCGACTTCATCATATCTCATGGGATCGTGCATGATGTCTTTTTCTAAATGTCGCTGTGTAAGGTTATTTGGCAACCCTTCTACAGGAACCACCACAGAGTTCGAAGTCTAGGAGAGCGATCCCATGTGCCAACAACTACCAGTTTAATTGTATTGTAACATCTCAAACCCTCGCTAGTAGATATTGTCTTTTTTGGCCCATTACGTATCGCAGTTAGTCTCACGGTTTTAAAACACATGTTAGTGAGAAGTTTCCACACCCTTATAAGGATGATTTGTTCCCCTCTCCAATTGACATGGGATTTCACAATCCATCCACTTGGGGGCCTAACGTCCTCGCTAACACATTGTCCGGTATCTAGCTCTTATATCATTTGTAACCGACCAAACCCACCGCTAGCAGATATTGGCTACTTCGACCCGCTACATCTCATGGTCAGCCCCAATGTTTTAAAATGCGTATATTAGGTAGTGGTTTCAACTCTCTTATAAGTGCTTTGTTCCCTCTCCAATCAATGGGAGATCTCACATGTGTGGTCCCTTATCGCCTCTCAATGAGGGTCTACTGCATAATGATCCCGTTTAGGGAACCCTTGACCATCTTAACACACGATAGTGGCTCTCCTTTTGAACTAAATTATCTATGTAGTCCCTCATCCCCTCTTAAGATGGGTTTACGAAATCAAGGCCTTGGCTCCTTGTCCTTTTCTACACGCAATAGTGGCATGCGTTGTAAGCTAAACTACTTATGTAGTCCCTCATCCCCTCAAGATGGGTTTACAGAATCACAATCTAGGCTTTCCTATAACTCACTAAGTCGCCACGACATGCCATCCTATTTGACCTTAGCCAAGCTCGACGGTACGGGTTACTGGATCCCTACTATCTAACAAGGACACTATTTGGTTAACTTAGGTCACGGAACAATGCTACTGAGGTATCAAAGGGAAATAGGAGGTGGTTAGGCTCTGGTGATACCATTCACACTACTAACGGCTTTGTAAGCATTCTTAAATTTTCTTAGGCACTGTGGAGGTTACTATGTTCTTAGGGTGTTTAGGCTGTCTAAATCTCGAACTCACGTTTTCTAGACACTTGAGACTAATTCTTTGGGGGCTAATCTAATTTCTGAAAGCATTAGGTCTCGACCACTAATCGTTGCTCACGATCTTAGAGTGCTCGGTCTAAGGATATGATGACTAAAAAATGCTTAAAAGAATTTAAGGTTACTACATATACTAACAAGGTGCACCTTCATTTTGGCAGTTCAGTCATAGGAACTCCATAATTAATCTTGTTTTGCTTAGAACTATGTTGGGTGGCCTCTTGAGAATTTTCCTAAGGTGCATAAAGTTTGTTTGTGGGGATAGTCTTCACTCTTAAATTCGAATACAGAGGAATGTCGGGGCCATCAGGTGCCAAATCTAAATTTCGAATATGAATTCCAAATCATAGGCATGGGTCGTTATATTTTGTTTCACTCAAAAGCATAGATCACAATATCTTATCCTCCTTCCGAGCATAGCTGAAAGTATTTAAAATAACATTTATCTCACAATCTCATTCTAGGGACATTTTGATAACCTTTCACACCATACATAACATTCTCATCCAAATTGCTCTTCTAGCGTCCTAACCATATATATTCTAACCACCTAAGGCAAAATATGCTCACATGCTAATATATCTTAACAATCTCTATAAGTATTGCTTGAAGAAAGCTTGAATGGCTACTTACATGGGTGATGCATGGCTTCCCGAGTTTGCTTTCTCGCTTGCAAGGAGCTTCGAATTTTTTGAAATTCTCTGGTATGTCCAAATTCAAGTTAAATGAAGGGTAGTATCGAAATCGAGACGAAAAATGGTCAAACATAGGTCAAACGAGCGAAAACAACTCGCCATGTGTCCAATGCGAGTTCCTTTACAAAGCCACGTGCAGACCCACACACGGTTATGAATTTCAATCAATTTTTTCAGAATTTCAAGATTTCTTTCGTTTTCACGAAATTGTGATTTTTTTTATATTTTTTTTTTTACAGAATTTGATTCAACTTAGTCCCCTCGTCAAAGTTGAAGAGTTCCAATGTAGCTATCCAAAAAAATTACTCATTCAATTTCGTCGAAAAAGATAAACACATCCAAAGTAGGCGTTTCTTAAATGCTTACCATTTTTTGACCTTAGTTGAAAACGGATCTTCCATGCGTCTTCCATCCTAGATTTCTTCCCAAGATTTGATTAAAATAATCTCCTAAAGTAGAATTAAACAATTTCTAGATATATTCCAACACCTAAATGATCTGATATACGAAAAAATGGTAATGGTTTTCTTGAACCCATAAATCATACCTTTGATTCTTCCTTGGGTATTAATTGATTTGGGTGATTCAAATACCTAGAACAACAAAGAACATCATTTTGAGCATCATTTTGAGCAACTTCTATGAAGGATTCTCGATCAAAAAATTCTCTAAACATGTCCGATCTAGATCGAAGATGATTTTCCTACTCTTTTCTTCCAATAAACCCAACCTCCTCTCTCTTCTTCTTCTTTTTTTTTTTNAAAAAAAAAAAAAAAAAAAAAAAATTCAACTCAACTCATATCGTTCAACTTATTTGAGCTGAGTTGGATTCAAATGAATAAAAATTTTGTGAGGCGGGTAGAGATGTTTGGATTAACTCAACTCAACTGGTAACGTTTGGATTAGGTTATCAACTTAAAATTTTATAAGGCGGGTTGATTTAGAAGTTTCTCTAAACCTGAATTTATTTTTTTTTTTTTTTAAAAAAAAAAAAAAGTTATTCTATACTTAGTTTTTCTATTATTTATTTTAAATAAAATTTGAAGTCTTTAAAATATAATTTTTCAAAAATATACATTGAAATTAAGTTGGAAATATAAATGTATTAACATTTTACTTTTAATTAAAAAAAATTAAAAATTGTATAAATAACTCAACAATCTAAATCAAGATTCAACTAATCTAATTAAATTTTAGCTTAAACTTAAATGGCCAAAAGCTTTTTATTTTATAATAAAAAGTTAAATCCAATTTTGAAATTAAAACATCTTAAAAAATGAATACCTACTAATTAATTTGATAATCATAATTCATACATATTTATTTTATATTGCAATCATTGACCAAAATAATATAATTATTATTAATCTTAAATATCCAATTATTATATTTGTTAATTGGTATTTTTAAATGTTAATTTATTTCTTTCATTTCGTGCTCTCCATAATCAATAATTGGTTTTGACAATGACTTTGATGTTGAGTTTGCATGTTCAAGCTTTTGTCTTTTTCTTATTTTATTTTTTTATTTTTTTTATTATAATTATTATTAAAAATATTAATTTAAAAAAAAAAAAAAAACCCTTTTTTTTAATTAATTTGTACTATGTTATAAGCTTTCCCATTCCCACATGATTATACATTTTGGCTTCACTACATTGACTTTTCAACTAAATTTATATTTTGGGTCAAAATTATATTTTTAATTTGTTTGTGTTAGGTTTTGTTTTAGTTCGCTTTAATAAGAAATTAGTGGGTCTGTTGACGTTTGGTACATCAAACAAAATAGCATAGCTAAAGGAGATGATCGAGTATGTAGGTCGATGTTCACTATTGATAGAGATAGAGATTGTTCATAAGGTTTACCGAAATATAGTTAAGAAACTATGTGTATATATAGTTCATCTTATATTATATTTTATATATTAAAAACGTAATGCAATTTAAAATAGAAAAACAGATAGAAATCATTGAGATTTGTTTGAAATGTATATTGATACGTTCAATCGAGTTCCATTTTCTATTCCTCTCCGACGACGATCAAGACAATTTCCGTGAAACTCTTTCATTTCATACAAGCATCCCAGTATAGTGACCAGTTCCATATTTTCTCTAAATTTCAAATAACGGAGAAAGACTTTTCTGAATCTCCCGTGATTAATCCCTAATAGAGTATAGAGTCTAAAGGGGCGATCGAACGACCGTCCTCTAATTAAATTCATTGTTACCAAAAAAAAATTTGTGGCGAGATAAAGAAATAGGGTTAATCATGGATCTAAAATAGACCTAATGAATTAGATCTATTACTTTATGCTATCATAGTAGAATTTATAGAAGTGTTAAAATTATTATTATAAAAAAAAGCTTTAAGTAAAAATTTGTAATATTAATAATTTGATCAAATAAAAAAATAAAAATACAAAATTCGAAATGAATTTAATAATATATTCTAATTAAGAAAATCTAAAAATATATTTTTTTTAAAATAATAAAATAACTTAACCTCAAGAATTGGGCTATGGGCTTCACTATTGAAGGTTAGATTATAAGTCGAGAAGTATATGTTTGGTATCTAATAAATTCTTAAACTTCGAGATCATCAGATAAGTCTTGAAGCTTTAAATTTTCTCTAGCGTATTCAACATTTTTTTTTGAATTGTGTCCAAGCGCACCGCTAACATATATTGTCTATTTTAGATGCGTTTTAAAACCACAAGACTGACGACGATATATAATGAGCTAAAACAAACAATATCTACTAGTAGTGAGTTTGAGCTATTGTGAGATTCCGCATCCAGAGGATCAAAGCATTCCTTCTAACGGTGTGAAAACCTCTTCTAGTAGACACATTTTAAAATCATGAGGTTGACGGCGATACATAGCGGGCCATAGCGGATAATATTTGCTAGCGTTGCACTTGGGCTATTACAAATGGTATCAGAACCAAACACTGGGCGATGTACCACCAAGGACATTGGGTTCTCTAGGGGGTGAATTGTGAGGTCCAGGATGTGTCAGCAAGGACGTTGGGCCTCCAAGGCGGGTGAATTGTGAGATCCCACATCGATTAGAGAGGGGAACGTAATATTCCTTAGGAGGGTATGAAAACTTTTCCTTAGTAAACGCACTTTAAAACTATGAGGTTGACTATGATAGGTCAAAGCGGACAATATCTACTAGCAATGGGCTTGTGCTTAGACTGTTATATATAGGTTCGTGAATTTTTTTTAAAAATCAAATAAATCCTTGATTTATACATTAGAAAATAGAACTTCAAAATTTTAATTAGATGTAGATCCCACTAAAGTCAAATAATTTATGTATACACAAACATGAATGTTCAATAAGGTTCAGAAACTCTCGTGTCAACCACTTCTCGTAAGAAGGAAGGAAAGGAAGAAGCTGATAGACTGTAAACCGAACTTCTCCCATAACCTATATTTTAAAATCAAATACGGACTAAGAGGCTCAACGAACAAAACCGAACCGAAGTAAATGGAGCATTGTGGAGCCGTATAAAATAAGGAAACCAAACCAAATGGGGAACTAGGTTTTGTTATAAGAGGGTTGAGGGCCTACAATTATTGGCTTTTCCCAATCATATGAGTGTTTACTTTTGGGTTTTGGTATCTTTTTTACATTTTTGAGTGAAACAAAATGCTATGAACAATGCGTTGTTTCTAAGCTGATTGTGAGACAAAAGCTAAAAGAAAAGCTAAAAGAAAGATAGATAACAAAAACAAAGGAAACATTAAAGAAAGGAGTGGGAGATAGAGGCATGGGGTGGCCAAGCATCTATTAAAGTTCATTAANTATGAGTGTTTACTTTTGGGTTTTGGTATCTTTTTTACATTTTTGAGTGAAACAAAATGCTATGAACAATGCGTTGTTTCTAAGCTGATTGTGAGACAAAAGCTAAAAGAAAAGCTAAAAGAAAGATAGATAACAAAAACAAAGGAAACATTAAAGAAAGGAGTGGGAGATAGAGGCATGGGGTGGCCAAGCATCTATTAAAGTTCTGAAAGAGAAAGATTAAAAAAAAAAAAAAAAAAAAACGGATTTTTTACGACTCTCAAAACCCTAATTTTTTGTTTGAACACGCACACACGCGCACAAACCCACATGTATTTCTTCATCGTCACCGGTTCCCATCTCTCCGATAACTATCGTTTGCTTTTTTTCTTTTTCCAAATGCTTTCCCACGACCCTAACCCATTTGCCTTTTATCGTCTTTTACGTGCTAATTTTTTATATTAACTCATATCGTGAAGATCGTGATCTAATCTCCTTTTTTATATAAAAAAAAATCACGTATTGCTAACATAGCTACGTTAACCGACCAGGGAAGCTTCTTCTTCATGTTTGATTTTGTGTAGTACACAAAAGTGAGATATTCTCATTGTTTCCGCACTTTAATGATAAAGTTTTTTGAAAAAGGATTAAGAAATACAAAGTCGAAAAGAAAACAAAGGTGAGTAAAGATATGTATATATATTTTCCTTGGTTGCTAAGGAAAAACTGAACTTGATATGATTTGTCATCGTAAAAGGGACGGTGAAATGCCTACTTAAATTTGATATCGATCCTGATCTCGATCAAATGAGTATTGTATTAAAAGACATCTAAAATAACTAAAGGGGAAGAATACGATTCTTTTTAACGAAACCCTAATGCTTTTGTAAAATGGTTTCCCAATCGACTCGAAAATGCAACACTCCACTCTACCATAGTGATGGTTGATTTTGTGGTTAAAGTTTCACTACTTTTAATATTCTTAAAAGCATAAAAGCAAATCCCTTTTGTCTTTTATAATTCTTTTTTCCTTTTTTGTTTATTTATTTATTTATTTTTTAATTTTTTGTGGTGTAACCCAAGATGATATTAAGGATTTGACAAGTGATGGTTGTTTGTTCATTAAAAACATTACTCACTGACCCACCTGAGCTTCTTTCTTGTGTTATGTTTTTTGGAAACTCCTAAATCTGCCAAATGTTTGGTCACTCTAAACCGCAGCTGAATTCCTCACTTCTAGGAGGCTTCTCCAATACAAAAGTGCTTCCTTTTTTTTTTCTTGTTATGATCATTTTGTTGATGGGAAAATTAATTAAAGTTTGTTTGTTTGTTTGGTTTCCAAGTTGAAAGTTTGTTGATTTTGCATTTTACAAAGTGATTTAAGAAAGGGGAAGAAAGGAAGAAAGGAAAAGAAGAATGGGTAGCAAGCTTTTTTGATTTTGGGCTCCATGTTTAGGTTGTGAAGATGATCAAGTGTCTCCCTCCTACTTTGGAATCTACTTTCTGCAACAATGGCTGATCTGATCATATACATCCATGGAAGAGCCATCTTGTATTTGGTTTTTAGGGAGAGAATAATAATGATAAAAGAAAAAAGTCTCCTTTTTCGTGTGAAATCTGACATTGGTTGGAGAGTGAAACGAATAAAGGTGTTGAAACTTCTCCCTTTAACCGAGTTGTTTTAAAACTTTGAAGGGAAAGCCTAAAAGGATTGCTAGCGGTGGGCTTAGGTTATTATAAATGGTATCAGAGTCAAATATCGGACGGTGTGCCAACGAAGACGTTAGGCCCCCAAGGCGGGTGAGTGGTGAAATCTCATATTGGTTGGAGAAGGGAACGAATAAGGGTGTGGAAACCTCTCTCGCTAACCGATGCGTTTTAAAACTTTGAGGGAAACTCATAAGAGAAAAGCCAAAGATGATAATATCTGATCGCGATGGACTTAGGTTGTTACAAATGATATCAGAGTCAAACACTAGGTGGTGTGCCAACTAGGATGTTGGGTTCTCAAGGCGGATGGATTGTGAAATCTCACATTCGTTGTAGAGGGGAACAAATAAATGTGTGGAAACCTCTCCCCTTAACGTTTTAAAAACTGAGAGAAAGCTCATAATAAAAAACCTAAAGATACAATATCTAACAGCAATGAGTTTGAACGGTTACATTTCGTCTCCATTTTTCTTCTCCAAACTTATTTGAACTTAAACACGAATTTAAGTGTCTGCTCGGAATGACTTTTCAAAATCCTTTTCATCTCAAACAGATCATAAATGAGATTGAAGCGTTAATTTTTTTTTTTTTTTTTAATTTTATTTAGCTTTAACACTTTTTTAAACCGTTTGAAAATTAATTTGGTAGGGTTTTTAGGGTTTTTTGTTTTCATTGGAGAAAGGGAAGAGATGGGTCATTTTCTTATAGAATCCATGAAAACCAAAGCTTCATGTGGGTTTGCATCAATATCAATGTCAATGAGAACAAGTGTTCCCACCATTTCCAAGCACTCATAAATATATTCTTCAACCTTCGAAATGGCTTCACCCTTCACTTTCTAAAAACCTTTATTGTTCTATCACTTTTTTTTGTTTCTATTACAAGAAATGTCCTTAATATGAAACTCTTAGATTGATCAAGTTGTCTATTGATCTTAAATTATTTTTAAAAGCGAAGACTATTCCATTGGATCAACACAAGTTCTTTATACTTATCTTGAATTGTCTCTAAGAGTGATGAATATCCTCACAAACCAACACACTTATAGAAGTAAAAATTATCTCCACACACCAACACGAGAGTATTTTTAGCATATTTTATCCTCGCCCATTTGTTTTTTTTAGTAAAATTACTAGGAGGTCACCTGTGACACTCGAGTAAAGGAGGGATACATGAGCAAGAGCGATCCTGACGATTGAATGACTAAGAAAGACTTAATAGAAATGAAAGTTACTACTTATACTAACAATGTACACCTTCCGTTTCAGTGTCTCAATCATAGAAACTCCACGAATAAGCATGTTTTACTTGAAGCAATTCTATAGAGTAACCTCCTAAAAATTTCATGGGATGATAAAATATGATAGGACTTTTTTGGGTCTGTAGGGATAGTCTTCACTCTTAAGAAACGAGGAGTCGGTAACGTGACCATGTCGCAGGGGATGCAGAAGAATGTTAAGGTCATAAGGTATCGAATTTAGATTTTGAATCTTGACCCGAACCCTAGACATAGGCCATTACATGTGGCTCTATATATATTTGGTTCTAAATAAAATGAATGGGTTTAAAAGCAATTTTAATACAAAATGGAGAAAGTTACAAAAGGGAAAATGAATTGGTTGGATTTGAAACTCTCATGAAATTCAATTTCCCATTCACTTTTCCAACCTTGAAAATTAGAATCTCTTTCCCCAAGTGAAAAGCAAACAAAAAAAATGAAAAGTAACATAAAATAAAACATGAAAATTCGATAAAATCTAAATNAATTATTTAGGGTCGTAAAATATACCCGGTCTTTTAATCTCTCGAAGCATCCGTACTAGCTTCGTTAGTTTGTTCGTTGCTTCTTTAGTTGCATATTCTGATCTGCTAGTTCCTCTCTTTGATGCTAAAGTTCAATACGTTACGTCCCTTCCTAGTTATATATCAAAGGGATCAATCGTCCCCTCGAACAAAGCTCTTTTAGTCGTTCCCTCAACTGATTGAACCCTATCTCCATGAAAACAAAGCATCTTCGTTTTTCACTAGTTATTCGCTTTTTTTTTTAGTGAAAATTCATAAAACTGAAGTTTTAGCAACCATAGGAGTTATTATTACTTAAGCTAGCTTTTGACCCGCTTAAGTCGAGGCGAAGGCTTGAGGCAATGTCAAGGCACACACTTACTAGGTAAGAGCTTGGCCATAAGTTCAACCTAAGTGTACAAATTATACGCAAAAGTAAACTATCTCACCTCAACAATAGCTCAAATGAATATCTTACTTATTAAGCTGTTTAGGGTAGGGAACAAGCACGATAACACAATCACACTTTTTTCAGTCTCAAGAAAAGATTGTGTGATCTTTAGTCTCGATCTCGATTAAGTCAAACAACTAAAACCTGGGTCATCAGTAGCATAAAATGACCTATGAAGTAATAAGAAACGACAAGCAACATATAATCCAAATAAAAAGATTTGACAACTAGTTGTATCCTCATGTTATAGGTAGAAGTAAATTGCCTTGAACAAATATAAATATTAAAAATTGCAATGAGTCGTATGCTCGTAAAATTACGATGGGATGAAATCGTAAAATAAAAATAAGGTTAAAAAATATTGTAAAGAAAGGTGAATGTAAATTTTTTAAAGAAAATTCTAAATAAATATAGAAATGTGAATATATTAATAATAATTAAATAGTAAAGAAGATAATATAAAACCAAAACGTACAGCTCAATTATTGACGCACACAATCCCAATCCCAATTTCCAGTCATACTTTATTACTTCCAATCCCACGGCTGAGAATGGAGATTGCGCCTTCCATTCCATCCAACGGTCCCCGATGGCTCTGATCTGATTCAGACGACGGGGACATTTCACTTGTGGGGCCCACAATTGTAAAATTAAATAAACAAATAAAAAATGGACAGGTCACAGGACTGTGGCGGAAGCGCCGGTCAAAGTCACGAATCCACCATACACGTGGCAGAGGCTTGATGGAGATGTCGTTCTCCGAGCTGTGTGGTGGGCCCCACCCCTCCCCTCACCCCCAATCCCTTGCCTCTGTGTTTTGGTACTGCCATAGCGTACGGTATTTTAAAATTTTATATGATAATATATTTAAATTTTGGATTTTAAAGGAAATTGGGCTGTAATGCACTCTTCCAATAACTCACAATTATTAAAATTGTAATAATAATAATTATTATTGTGAGAGATGTCCATTTAATTTATTCAATTCCGCTTTAAACACGATGGAGAACTGAAATTGAAGGTAAATAGATTTTCTTTAGTTAGTTAAAGAAGGTCGGTGTTTCCTATCTATTCTATGTTTTAATATCATACCATTGTGGATGCGTCGTGATTTTTAATAAGCTAAGAGAGTCATGCTCTTAACTTAGTCATGCCAGTAGAATACTCAAATGTTGAACAAATAAGTTGTGAGTCTCGAATGTGTAGTCAAACGTGACTGAAGTGTCAAGCAAAAAGTGTACTAAGTTTGAGAGCTCTAGAAAATGAGTCGAGCCTTAATTAAGAAGAAATTGTTCGAGAACTCCATAGAAAGAGGCTTCAAGAGAGGCTTATTCGATGGAATGATTGTTGAAAATTATCAACAGAAGTAATTTCAACGGCTTTTTCGTTATTTAGTTGTCACATCAATTCTCATTAAAAAAGAATATCTTAATTTTAAGAATTTAAATAAAAATTTCAAAGTTTAAGATAAAAAATTTAAGCAAGGATGCTAATAAAGATGATTAAAAAAAAACTTAAAAAAATTAAAAATCACGGGGAGCTAGTTTTCATTCTTAGAAGCAGAGAGTAAGTAATATGGCTATGTCGCACGGGATCAGGCAGGAAAATGTCGGCACCATTAGATGTCGAATCCTGATTTGAATTCTTGACATGGGTCGTTAAAAATATGTATTTTTAATTCTGGATCGGACATAATTGTTGAACGGAAAAGGTGTAGCTTAACCTATTACATGTATTTGTATTGTTCCATTAAATGTAGAAAGCTTATAGACAAACTAAAGTGGGATGTTACAAAAGCTTATTCTCTTATTCCCACTATTTCAACTTTGCCTAAATTTAAAGTCATTTATGAAAAGACAACAAATTTTTATTTTTTTTTTGCTTTGTATTTCAACCATTTATTTTACATTTTAAAATTTCCCCACTTCCCATTTAATCAATAATCTAACACTCACAAGGGATTTATTCTCTTCTTCCCACCATTTCCACTTTGTTTTCCAATGGATTAAAAAATCGAGCTCGTTATTGATGTCTCGTTTGGACTAAAGATTTGAATCACCTCAGGAACGGATCTGTTAAGGTGAAGAGCACATCACTAACAGAAGGGTCGAGCCAATTGGAAATGAAATTATCGTTACTATTGACATCAAACTTACCGTTCAATTGATGTTCATTAAAGGATTTAGATTGTACTCGTTTTAACAAATGTTCTCATGAACCCTCGAAAGCTCGGATTTGAAAAAACAAAAAGGAATTATGAAAGGACCACTTGGAGTTCTCCAAAGAAAGAAGCAACCATTTTTCCATTGCAACATCAAACAACATTAGACTTTTCAATCTCATCATTATTTTCTTTTATGGTCATAATTCACAAACAACCCTGCCATTGCCTTCCGTGTCTGAAAAAGCTTCAAAAAGTGTAATGCAAATTAAATCAATGAAGAAAAACACTAGAATTGAGCCTAAACGACCTAGAATGAACATTTAGATCATCATTCTATAAAAACTCAAGCCCACTGTTAGTAAATATTGTCCGTTTTGACCCGTTACGTATTGCTATCAGCCTCACAATTTTAATTTTAAAACACATATGTTAAGAAGAGGTTCCCACACCCTGTAAAGAATGCTTTGTCCCCTCTCTAACCAAGGTGGGATATCACGCATACATTCTAGGTCACCGACACATAATTTCAAGACATTAACATAGCCTGCTCAAGATCAAACAATAGAGAAGAAACTGTACAAAAGGAAAAACCCCAAAAGAGATTGAAGTTGGATTAAGAACGATCAGTTTTCATAGACAATTAGCATAAGAAAATGGATAAACCCAAAGAAAAAAAAGAAAAAAAACCCACAATTATAAATTTGATAATGATATTGATCTTGATTAGACAAAGTAAAATGGCATAAAAATGAAAAATCAAGACCTCCAAGCAGAGATTGAAACGAGCTCCTTCCGGTGCCAGCATAGAACAAGCGAGGAGTGTCTCTTGTCGATATGGAACCCCTGAACTGGCGTCCTCTGTAGCAGACACTCCGCCTGCGACTCCGTGAAGTTACTGAATGTCAATGGCGAAAACCCGGATGACAAAAACATTGATTTCAATGGTGGCAGCCTCTCGTTCGAACATTGAGAACTCGTCACCACTTTTTCGATACATGGCTGCACCAAGTACCTTTCAATTTTCAGCTGGGCATCCATATTTACTGTTACAGCTTCCATGGATTCGAGCAGCGCTGAGTATGAGTGCAGACCGTGGATAACACGGTGGGGGAATGGCGCATCGACCCGGCTGCAGCCTCGGTCGACAGACACTACGATTTTCGGGTTAAGATGCTTTATGAAACGGAGGATCATTGGCAATGAAAGGGAACCAACGGGGAGATTCACTGCAATGGCTTCGTTTTCAGAGACATAAAGAGCAAGAGGCCATGAACCAGAATTGAGAGACTCGATGTTTATGATTTCGAGCTCGAACCCAATGTTGAGATCGTTAGCGAAATTCTTGAGGTTTTCTTGAGTGAAACCGAGCTCGAAATCGTCGTGTGTGGAAGTGGAAGCAAAGGCAGTGATTTTGAGAAATGGGGGTCCTCTTAAGGCAAGCTCCTGCATTAGAGAAGCCCATTGACCGCCGTAGCCGATGTCGAAGTCGATGATGTGAATCCGACCGGAGCCGTTAAAGGCCTCAAGGAGGGCTTGGTTTGAGGTGAAATTGGCAAATTGGAGAACAGGGGAGACTTCGGAGAAGGATTTGTAGGCGGCGATTTTGAAAATGATGCTGAGAGGGGAAGGATTGGAGGGGTTTGATGGGTTTTGAAGGAGCGATTGCAAGGCCTCCTTGAAGTAGAAAGCAGCCCTTTGAAAGGGCTTCCCAATAGGGGAAGAGAGCTGGTGATTGAGCCGCGCCAATATCCCTTGCGCGAGAACTGAATTGCCTGTTTCGATCAGCTCTACGGCCTTGAATAGCTGGTCGGAGATGCCCTGTTGGAGTTGTTGATTCGCTATGTCTTCATTCACCATTTTTTGTTTGGCCAAGGCCGCCATGGATGGCCTCTGCTGTTGATGAGGAAACAACTGAACTTGTTGGGGCTGTTGTTGTTGTTGCTGTCTGCGATTGATATTTTCTTGACCCGAATCAAGAAATGGTGATTTCACAGGATAATTTGGTGGAATCGGACCGGAATTGAACCATTTTGTCGGCGGGACACCGCCGAGGAAGTGGTGGTGGTTCTGGTGGTGATCTTGGCCGGGAGAGGCAAAAGGAAGAGGCATAAACAGAGGTGGATTATGAGTGAACTGGGTTTGATTTTGATTCATCATAACTTGGGGAGAATTGAAAATCTGTGGCTTCTCGTCAACGGTTTCCGACAGCTGATTTTGATTCTGAAACACGCCGGAAAACATGGCGTTCGAGTTCGACACGGCGGCGGAAAGTCTAGCATAAGATGGGGCTTGGAGAGAAGGGTCGACAATGGACTCACCGGCGAGAGTATTGGGTTCGAACACCAACCCATGATCGACACCGGAAAAACTCCCGGAGAATTCCAAGTCCAGATGAGAATCACCACCACCACCACCACCACCAACACCGCCACCCCCACCGCCGCTCTGCAGGAGTTTATTCAATCCAAGAGATGGGTCTTCCACATCGCCCATAATTAACCCAAGAATGGAAGGTCCTTGCCCAGGGGATTCCGGCAAAACGCTCTCCCAATCATCCATTCCAAGGCCGCCTCCGCCGCCACATTTATCTAAAGGAGAAGGGTTTTCAGGGAGAGAAGACTGCGGCGCCGCCACGGTAGTGTCGGTGGAGGCAGTACCACCACCGCCGCAGCCGCCGCCGAGAGAGGAAGACAGTGTGGAAGTGGAAGTGGGAGGGCTTGGGCTTCTTCTAGTGTCGAGAACAGAGGTGGGTTCAGCAGCACCCACATAGCAAATCTGTTTGAGCAGATTAGTGTTATCAGTAGAACTCCAGTATTGACGGTGGTTGTGACGGCGGAAGGGAGGCGGCGAAGAATCGGAAACAGAGGAAAAATTCAAAACCCCATTTGAACGAAGGTCATCAAAAGGGTAAGGAAAGGGCATGGCCTTCATCTAGCAAGAACCCACAAGCAATAATCATACGAACCAAGCAGAAAGGTTGTTGAAAATGGAGATGGAGGGTGAGATCTGAAGGGAATCTCAAGGTGAGATGCAATTAGGAGAAAACAGAGAAAACAGAGAAACAGAGAGAGTTATGAAGAACACCTTTTCTTTTCTTTTCTTTTCTTTACAGCTCTGAAACTCAAATGCTTTCTTCTTCTTCTTCTTCTTCTTCTTCTTCTTCTTCTTCTTCTTCTTCTTCTTCTCCTTCTCCTTCTTCTCCTTCTGAGTTTGCTTCAGGATTTTCTCTCTCCTCCTCTCTCTCTCTCTCTCCTCTCTCTGGTTTTGGAGTACTCTGCTATGGATGCGTGCAACATATAAAAGTGGTAAAGTGCTCTCTCTCTCTCTTTCTCTCTCTCTTTCTCTCTCTCTGTGTTTCTCTCTCTACGTTCTTTTTTTCTTTTTCTTTTTGTGGTTAATTTTTTATTTTTATTTTTTAATAAATGTTTAGGTGGATGATGGCAAATGGGCTCAATTGTAAAGATTGGGTTAGGTTAATTTTTTTTCTTTTTTTTTTTAAATTGAAAATTTGGTTCGGGGTGGAGGTTGAAACTTTTGGGGTCGAGTCAATTTCATCAATTCGAAAATCGGGTTCACGACTAAATTCTATCGTATTTTTAAAATTGTTATGAAGATTAAGAATATTTGACGTTTATTGATGCATTCTGACTTGTGAATATTATGAAATTTTAGTTATTAATGTGTAATGTATGGTTAATAAGTATGAATTTTTTAATAATTAAAAAAACAAACCACGGGATGGATCAACATAACCCATCCATGGCTGAATGGTTAAAGCGCCCAACTCATAATTGGCGAATTCGTAGGTACTTGAAATAGAGGGTTAGGTTGTGAATTGAAACTTTTTGTCGTGACTGAGTCAATCTAACCAACTCGAAAATAAAGACATTAGTGATGTGTCGTGACTTATTAGATATAAAATAAAAATGAAAATTTGAGAGCCTATAAACTTTTTGAATTATAGAGACTAGACAAATACACGTTTTTTTTTTCTTTAAGTTTCGAATCTAATGAAAACTTTTTCAAATGTAACAACTAAATAACGAATTTTCAAATCTAGCATATAGTGACGGTAATTTTAATATATCACTAGTTAACGACCATATAATGTGAAAGTGAAAATTAAAACTTTTAACCTATACTCATATTTACGGATACATTTTAAATAATTATATTTTCATTTATCTTTTAGTATTTTATGGAAATTATTTACTAAAAAAAAATTGTAGTCAAATCTATTCCTCAAACGATACTACCGTGAATGATTCGTTTCAACTCATTATGGTTAAATTCATAGCCAATTACAAGACAAGTGTTGTTTGGTCATGTCTAGCTCAAAAATCGCTCGTTTGTCTCGTGGTGGCATGTTCATGTCTGGCATGAACACTACGCTCCATTTCATAACATGACTATCTTAGCTTCTATCATATATGATTTTAATTGAAAAAAAAAATCATAATAAAGTAATTTAATTGTAAAAACATTAAAAAGAGAAGGAAAAAAAAGGATAAATAGTTTAAAAAGGAAATGAAGTGTATAACACGCGCGGAGATGGCGCGTGAAGAGTGGGCTGGGTCTGTAAGCTATCTGGTACGATAGTTTCATAGGGACCAAGACTGACAAGGGAAAAGGTAAAACTGGCTCATTTAGTTTTTGTTTTTTGTTTTTTTTAAATATTTTATTTTGAAATTTAAAAAAGACGGGGGTATTTTGGTAAAAGTATCGAAACGACATTTGTTGGCGTCGTTTTCGAAACCAAATCTGGAGGTGGAGGAGTGATGATGAGAAGCTTTACGGGGTGATTGAAGATATCGAGACTGATTGTTTTTTCAACGGATGGGATGTCTTGCGTTTTTCAATGTGCGGTTATGATCTTTTCATTATTAAAACTTTTTCATATTATTTTATTTTATTATATAGCTTACCATTAAAAAAAATACATTAAATTATTTTTTTTAAAAAAAAACCTTTAATTATAAAATTTAGAGATATACCGATAACGTTGAAGAAATTTATCGGATCAACACTAAAGATTGGTTCGGTTAGTGACTTGGGTAACCTAATTTTGAGTTGGGTTGGATTGTCGAGTTATTTTTTAATCAGATAAAAAAAATCATACTTATCTCTTAAGGACAAGACTGTCACTACATGCCTGATATGTTTAATATGCATGAAAAATTTGTAAAATTCTTTTTAAATAATTCTCTTATCTAACCTAAGGGCTTCAATTTAAACCGAAATGTAACTACCTTAACTTTGGTTTCATGGTATTCACAACAATACTGTCATCCATCCGCACAAGGGTGTCCTTACCTTCACTTGAAAAAGAAATAGCAGTTGGCTGATTATTTAAAAATACTAAATACCCACACGGTTAGGGTTAGAAATGCATACACAATTAGTTATGGTGTGACCTATCTTTTCGTAAAAATATTTTATAGTCCTGAACTCTATTTCGATTGTTGGTTTATGTTTAAGGGAACATTGATGGATTAATCCGTGACGGTGAAGTTTATGTTTGTCCTTTTTGAAAATAAATCATAATGTGTGGTGTTGTTAATTGGAATTTTATGTGGGACATATGTTGACAAAATAGTTCATTATTTAGCTAAATATCATGTCAAATCCTTCATGATTATTCAAAATATAATTGTTAAAATTTATGTTCTAAACTCTCGTAAAAATTCTATTTTTTTTATTTTTTATCTTTAACATTATTGATACGACACATTTTGTAATTGTTACAAATGATTTGATCTAAAATGTTCATGTAGAGACATGTGAGTGGGTTATCTATATAATAATTTACATAAGACTGAACTATAAACTATTTAATCTCTTCTTATAAATTCGTTAATTTAAAAAATATATTATATTTTACAAGATGATCATATGTTACTCGTTAACTAAACCACAAAATTTTTTATTTAGAGCATGTTGTCTGTAATTACATGTCTAATGTCATAGTTATCTCTACGTGTTTTACTTGTAATCACATGTCCATTTCAACCCTATTTTCTAAAACTGTTTTTCAAGAGCAGATTTGAAGGTTTGAGTATGTGTCACTCATGCCAACGCCAACCCAAGTTTATTTGGCTGATATAGTCAAGAGTGAGAGTATGTATTGCACAATCGCGTTGTGAGGCCCGTAGAATGTGATTATGGCATACTACATGACATATTCTCAAAATGGTCGAGACTTACTATACCTCCAAACATTCAAACTCAACAACACGAACATCCCATCTCGACAACAGAAGTGTTGAACTATATCCATTGCTACATGGAATGGAAAGCCAAATCTAGATGTTAACGATTTGAAAAGATTTAAACTTCGGTACCTCAAGTATCACGATTTTTACTGAAGTTTTCATTGGGGAAATGTCCTATGTTATTAAAGTATGGATAAATTTGATATTTTACAATTTTTACGGTAATTAAAAATGGAATGAATCCTATTTGATATTTTAAAATTGCATCTAATTAGTCCTTAAATATATCTTAAATTTTTTAATAAGTCTCTAAACTATATTTAATTCAAAACCAAATTAAATCTTTTAATTTTGTATCTAAGAATCTATGCTATTAAATAAGTAAGTTTAACGCTCGTGATTGGATAGATATTGAAGCAAACAATGTTAATTTTAAAATAAATAAATATTATATATATATTTTGCTTATGACATAATTATATATAATTACATATATATATATATATATATATATCCGATTATTTTTATTTAATTGGGTTCAGAAAATCCTTTAGGGATTTAGATAAACTTGAAAATTTTGGGTTATTGAATAGATGACTCGAACAACACAGATAGAATTCTAAACCTAATACAACCCAACCCTCTACATTTGGGTTGAGTTGAGCGGTGTGAGTTAGTTTCTTTTTTTTAATTATTTAAAAAATTCTACTGATTCATCATACATGTTAAATTAATAATTAAAAATTCGTAAAGTTTAAATATTTACAAGTCATAAGACATTACTAACATCAACTACGATCACAATAGTTAAATATTTTTAAAAAGTAGAGTAGGATTTGATTGAATGTCGACTCAATTATCGAGATGGTCGAGCCATGTCAACTAGAAACGAAACAAATAACATTTTGGTTTTCGAAAAATAAAAAAATAAAGAAATTATATAAACAAATATGTTAAGTAAAATAATATATAGGGAAGGAAAAGTTAGGGAAAAAAGTAAGTGAATAATTAGAAAATAAAAAAAATTAGGTGAGCCGTAAAGCTAGGTGGGGAAGGTAGGATGGGTTCGGTGAATGTACATGGTTTAATTATATTATTAGTATTTAAGAAATTAAAAAAAAAAAAAAAAAAAAAAAAACCGACAATATTATGGAGGGAAAAAAAGAATATAAAAATAGGAGTGCATGTGCCCGACATTCAAGTTGGGGAAGATAATGGGACGGCCCTCATGCATGAAACTGAAGACAAAAAGTGGGCCCACTAACAACAAAAGTACCCCCAACCATTTTTGAACCCTCCAAAACACTCTAACTAAATCCCCACCTTCAATGCTTTCTAATCAAAACAAACCTTTTTTATTTTTCATTTTTATATTTTATCTCTTTCCGCTTTGTGTTAGACACTAGGCGACGTGCAAGCGAGGAGGCGAGCCTCGATGTAACGACCTAGATTCACCGCTAGCAAATATTGTCCTCTTTGGGCTTTTTCTTTCGGGCTTCCCTTCTAGGTTTTAAAACGCATCTGCTACAGGAAGGTTTCCACACCCTTATAAAGGGTGGTTTGTTCTCCTCCCTAACCTAACCAAATGTGGGACATCACAATCCACCTCTATTTGCAGCCCAGCGTCCTTGCTAGCACTCTTTTCTTTCTCCAATCGATGTGGGACTGCTCCCAAATCCACCCCTTTGGGGCCCAACATCCTTACTGGCACACTACCTCATGTCTACCCCCCTTCGAGGAACAGCGAGGAGGCTGACATATTGTCTGGTGTCTGGCTCTGATACCATTTGTAACGACCCAGATTCACCACTAGCAGATATTGTCCTCTTTGGGCTTTCCCTTTCGGGCTTTCCTCTCAAGGCTTCTTATACTTAGGCTACAATAGGATGTTTTTGACTTAAACGCTTATTTATTTTATTTAGTCTTTTGTTATGTCGTTTTAAAGATGTTTTCGAAACATGTAAGTCAATGGCTGTGTTTTAAGATAAAGGTTATGTTTTATAGAATTTAAATGAATTCTTCCGCATTCAATGTTTATGGTACGTATACAGTAGCGACCTTAAATTAAGTAGAAAATTTCGGGTCGTTACACTCAAAGAGGGGTAGACACCAGACGATGTGCTAGCGAGGAGGCTAAGCCCCAAAAGGGGTAGACACTAGGCGGTGTGCTAGTAAGGACGTTGGACCCTAAAGGAGGGTGGAATGGGGGGTCCCACATCGATTGGAGAAAGAAACGAGTGCCAGCGAAGACGTTGGGCCCTGAAAGGAGTGGATTGTGAGATCCCACGTCAGTAGAAGAGGAGAATAAAACACTCTTTATAAGGGTATTGAAATTTCTCCCTAGCACATACGTTTTAAAAGCCTTGAGGGAAAAGCTCGAAATGAGAAGTCCAAAGAGAGCAAATATCTGCAAGCGATCAACTTGAGCCGTTCACATCACATCTGTAAGATTTCTCTCATAGCTTCGAATCAAGTACACTTACAACACATAAATTTATCGAGGCAAGTATTGAACAAGGAGATAGTAGATAGAAAATAATAATAATTATTGTGTTAATTAATATTTATTTATGAGGGTTTGAGTGTTAATAGACATTGATGATCATATATAATTATGTTTAGAATTTTTTATTCAATCAAACCCCATGTCATCAATTTTACTTTTCTTAAATTAATTATACCGCCATGCGACATGCTACAATGTTTTAAATAATGATAATAATGATAATAATAATTATTATTAGTATTATAATATTCTTTTTAATTTGTTTTTTTAGAAGACATGTATTATTTGGTGACGGGTTTTATTTATTTATTTTTGAAAGTGGAAGGTTTTTATTTGAACAATGTTGTATCATAATCATATAATGATTATATGAATCATGTCATGATAATTATCTTGTTATAAGAATGTATTTAAATTTTTTTTGGTTAACGTTTTATTTTGATTTTTGTATTTTAAATTTATTTTGGTCTCTGTACTTTCAAATATATAAGGAATTAATTCGTGTGAAATTGAGCGTTTGCGAAGAGTTGTTGGTTTCTTTGCTAGCGCTAGTTCGGGAACCTCAAATTCCCAACATCAACTCATTTTGTTAACATGTCTGCTTTATTCTTTGTACTTTCTATCTTCTTTATACACATATCAAATTCTTTCACTAACCTACGAGTGAAATGATATGTTCTTTTGATGTTCTTTGTCTTCGAATAATAGACCGGGTTCTTCATCAATTATATGACATTATATGACTATTTGTATAAAGTATATATCATCTCTTTTCCAGCTCCAGCTATTGTCATGTACTCAACTTTAGGAGATGTTCATAGACATCCAACTCTTATCATCATCCATAGCTTGCTCCCACTGGTTGTATTCTTCAACTGTAGGGCCTCGTCAAAAGACTCTAGTTCCCCTTAACGGTCAACAAAAAATAGTGTAATAAAGGTGAATATTTATCTCATGTTCGGATGGTTTTGAATGATCTCCTCACAATACCGGATCGGGTGTCACTTGCTCCACCTCTAATTTCTCACCAACAATCTCAAGAGTTATCGGTGGGTAAACTTTTCTCCAACTCAAAATGGAGTCAAAATATAACAACCCAAACACAAAAGCAACCAAGAGTACTCTTATCGCAACTTGAACTCACAGGGTACTAATGGTTCTTAAGTGATCAGGTAGGCTTTTGTGTTTACATGATTAACCCATAATGTCTTTGGCAATCAAGAATCCTCCTTTTGTCTTTAGTTACTGAGAACGGTTCTTATTAATCTAATTCCCTTAACTACACAGAATGCTTTGAATTTTGACTTTTCGTACTCTCATCCATTGTCAGACCTCAAACATTTGATCTTCAAACTAGTTTGATTTTCAACTTTAATTTTTTGTCGGTTGAAGTTAGCAAACATTATAATAAATTAATTTCATTTATATGATTGGCAACAAATCCAACTTTAGAAATTTGTAAATTCAAAAACCTACTCATCAAATACACTTTATTTCATAGCTGGCGATTTTTCGTACATATTCGACAATGTCTTCAACATATATGAAGTTTTTTTCTTCTTGATAATGTAGAACACTACATTCTTGACAACATCAACTAGATCAATCCTAGAGACTACCGATCCTTGAGCTTTCACTACTTTGTGGGTCATGGTAATTGGCTTCACCTTGGACAAGAGTTTATGAGGATCTTTCTCGTACAGATAATCATCAATCTGCATCTTCTAGAAATCGAATCGAATCCATCAAACTTCTCGATTCTAATCTTTGAGCTTTCTATTTTCATAGATTATGGTGAGTATCTCCTAGCTTTGATGTCAATTGTTAGGACCGTACAACAATTCACACACTTGATTTAGATGAATGCAAAGAACCGGAGAAGGAGAAATATTGGCTAGAGGGTTATACTGATGACTTCAAGAATGCAGAATGATAAGGTAATTTGAAAAATAATGAATGATATTTTTAACAATTTAATACTACTAAAATATTATAATAAATTAAGTAGGGTTGTCGGGTTAGGGGAGAAGACTTAAGATCTTTTGTACCTAAGTACGCGTGGATTCAAATCCAACCGCCTGAAATATGATAATAAGAAAACAAAGTGTTATCAAACCAAACAAAGGATCATATATTTTAAGCATTATTTTGGTTTCTTTCGAGTTTTAAAATTTATATTTTTTCATTACAACATTCTCACTTTAAGAAGTCTCCCAAAATGTGAGTGTTCTTATAAGTTATAATCGTTATATTGGATTCTCACTTTGTCTGGGTGGTGTAGTTGGTTATCACGCTAGTCTCACACACCAGGCTCAGACATTTTAAAATTTATATGTTTTCCTTACAACATTCTCACTTTAACAAGTCTCCCTAAATATGAATGTTCTTTTGAGTTCAAAGTGTTATTTTGGATTCTCACCTGGGTGGTGTACTTGGTTATCATGCTAGTCTCACACACTAGAGGTCCACGGTTCAAACATGGGCTTAGAAAATTTATATTTTTTCCTGGCAACATTCTCACCTTAAGAAATTTCTTGAAATATGAGTGTCTTTTAGAGTTCAAAGCGTTATTTTGAATTCTCACATTGTCTGGGTGGTGTAGTTGGTTATCACGCTAGTCTCACACACTAGAGGTCTCCGGTTTGAACCCGGGCTCAGACATTTTAAAATTTATATTTTTTCCTTACAGCATTCTCACTTTAAGAAGTTTCTCAAAATATGAGTGTCCTTTCGAGTTCAAAGCGTTATATTGGATTCTCACCTTGTCTGGGTGGTGTAGTTGGTTATCACGCTAGTCTCACACACTAGAGGTCCCCGGTTCAAACCCGGGCTCAGACATTTTAAAATTTATATTTTTTCCTTACAGCATTNCTCCTAGCTTTGATGTCAATTGTTAGGACCGTACAACAATTCACACACTTGATTTAGATGAATGCAAAGAACCGGAGAAGGAGAAATATTGGCTAGAGGGTTATACTGATGACTTCAAGAATGCAGAATGATAAGGTAATTTGAAAAATAATGAATGATATTTTTAACAATTTAATACTACTAAAATATTATAATAAATTAAGTAGGGTTGTCGGGTTAGGGGAGAAGACTTAAGATCTTTTGTACCTAAGTACGCGTGGATTCAAATCCAACCGCCTGAAATATGATAATAAGAAAACAAAGTGTTATCAAACCAAACAAAGGATCATATATTTTAAGCATTATTTTGGTTTCTTTCGAGTTTTAAAATTTATATTTTTTCATTACAACATTCTCACTTTAAGAAGTCTCCCAAAATGTGAGTGTTCTTATAAGTTATAATCGTTATATTGGATTCTCACTTTGTCTGGGTGGTGTAGTTGGTTATCACGCTAGTCTCACACACTAGAGGTCCCCGGTTCAAACCCGGGCTCAGACATTTTAAAATTTATATTTTTTCCTTACAGCATTCTCCCTTTAAGAAGTCTCTTGAAATATGAGTGTCCTTTCGACTTCATTATTTTGGATTCTCACCTTGTCTGGGTGGTGTAGTTGGTTATCACGCTAGTCTCACACACCAGGCTCAGACATTTTAAAATTTATATGTTTTCCTTACAACATTCTCACTTTAACAAGTCTCCCTAAATATGAATGTTCTTTTGAGTTCAAAGTGTTATTTTGGATTCTCACCTGGGTGGTGTACTTGGTTATCATGCTAGTCTCACACACTAGAGGTCCACGGTTCAAACATGGGCTTAGAAAATTTATATTTTTTCCTGGCAACATTCTCACCTTAAGAAATTTCTTGAAATATGAGTGTCTTTTAGAGTTCAAAGCGTTATTTTGAATTCTCACATTGTCTGGGTGGTGTAGTTGGTTATCACGCTAGTCTCACACACTAGAGGTCCCCGGTTCGAACCCGGGCTCAGACATTTTTTAATTTATATTTTTTCCTTACAACATTCTCACTTTAAGAAGTTTTTCTCGAAATATGAGTGTCGAGTAAAAAAAGTTATTTTGGGTTCTTACCTTTTCTGGGTGGTGTAGTTCGTTATCACACTAGTCTCACACACTAGAGGTCCCCGGTTCAAACCTGGGCTCAGACGTTTTAAAATATATATTTTTTCACCTCTCGAAATATGAGTGTCATTTCAAGTTCAAAGCATTATTTTGAATTCTCACTTTGTCTGGGTGGTGTAGTTGGTTATCACGCTAGTCTCACACACTAGAGGTCTCTAGTTTGAATCCGGGCTCAGACATCTTAAAATTTATATGTTTCGAGTTCAAAGCGTTATTTTGGATTCTCACCTTTGTAGTTGGTTATCAGACATTTTAAAATTTTTCTATACAACAATCTCACATTAAGAAATCTCCCGAAATATGAGTGTTCTTTCGAGTTCAAAGCGTTATTTTAGATTCTCACATTGTCTGGGTGGTGTAGTTTGTTAATACGCTAGTCTCACACACTAGAGGTTNTAAAACCGAACCCGAGGTCCCCGGTTCGAACTCGGGGCACAGGCATTTTAACCTTATCTGGGTGGTGTAGTTGGTTATCACGCTAGTCTCACACACTAGAGGTCTCCGGTTTGAACCCGGGCTCAGACATTTTAAAATTTATATTTTTTCCTTACAGCATTCTCACTTTAAGAAGTTTCTCAAAATATGAGTGTCCTTTCGAGTTCAAAGCGTTATATTGGATTCTCACCTTATCTGGGTGGTGTAGTTGGTTATCACGCTAGTCTCACACACTAGAGGTCTCCGGTTTGAACCCGGGCTCAGACATTTTAAAATTTATATTTTTTCCTTACAGCATTCTCACTTTAAGAAGTTTCTCAAAATATGAGTGTCCTTTCGAGTTCAAAGCGTTATTTTGGATTCTCACCTTGTCTGGGTGGTGTAGTTGGTTATCACGCTAGTCTCACACACTAGAGGTCCCCGGTTCGAACCCGGGCTCAGACATTTTTTAATTTATATTTTTTCCTTACAACATTCTCACTTTAAGAAGTTTTTCTCGAAATATGAGTGTCGAGTAAAAAAAGTTATTTTGGGTTCTTACCTTTTCTGGGTGGTGTAGTTCGTTATCACACTAGTCTCACACACTAGAGGTCCCCGGTTCAAACCTGGGCTCAGACGTTTTAAAATATATATTTTTTCACCTCTCGAAATATGAGTGTCATTTCAAGTTCAAAGCATTATTTTGAATTCTCACTTTGTCTGGGTGGTGTAGTTGGTTATCACGCTAGTCTCACACACTAGAGGTCTCTAGTTTGAATCCGGGCTCAGACATCTTAAAATTTATATGTTTCGAGTTCAAAGCGTTATTTTGGATTCTCACCTTTGTAGTTGGTTATCAGACATTTTAAAATTTTTCTATACAACAATCTCACATTAAGAAATCTCCCGAAATATGAGTGTTCTTTCGAGTTCAAAGCGTTATTTTAGATTCTCACATTGTCTGGGTGGTGTAGTTTGTTAATACGCTAGTCTCACACACTAGAGGTTCCCGGTTCAAGCCCAAGCTTAGACATTTTAAAATTTATATTTTTTTACTTTAAAATTTATAAACTTTAAAATTTATATTTTTTCACTTACAACATTCTCACTTTAAGAAGTCTCTCGAAATATGAGTGTCCATAGTGTCCTTTTGAGTTCAAAACGTTATTTTGGATTCTCACCTTGTCTGGGTGGTGTAGTTGGTTATCACGCTAGTCTCACACACTAGAGGTCCGAGTTCAAAGCGTTATTTTGGATTCTCACTTTATCTGGGTGGTGTAGTTGGTTATCATGCTAGTCTCACACACTAGAGGTCTTTGGTTCAAACTCGGGCTCAGACATTTTAAAATTTATATTTTTCCACTTATAACATTCTCAAAGTTTGTCCTTTGTTCAAAGCGTTATTTTGGATTCTCACCTTGGTTTGGTGGTGTAGTTTGTTATCACGCTAGTCTCACACACTAGAGGTCCCCGATTCGAACTCGGGCTCAGACATTTTAAAATTTATATTGTTTCCTTACAACATTCTCAGTTTAAGAAATCTCCCGAAATATGAGTGTTCTTTCGAGTACAAAGCGTTATTTTGGAGTCATCTTTTCTGGGTGGTATAGTTGGTTATCACGCTAGTCTCACACACTAGAGGTCCTCGATTCGAACCCGGGCTAAGACATTTTAAAATTTTATATTTTTTCCTTACAACATTCTTAGAGAAATATGAGTGTCCTTTCGAGTTCCAAGCGTTATTTTGGATTCTCATCTTGTGAGGGTGGTGTAGTTGGTTATCGTCAAATTTATATTTTTTTCCTTACAACATTCTCACTTTAAGAAGTCTCTCGAAATATGAGTGTCCTTCCGAGTTCAAAACATAATTTATATTTTTTCCTTACAACATTCTCACTTTAAAAAGTCTCTCGAAATATGAGTGTCCTTTCGAGTTCAAAGCGTTATTTTGGATTCTCACCTTGTCTGGGTGGTGTAGTTGGTTATCACGCTAGTCTCACACACTAGAGGTCTCCGGTTCGAACCCGGGCTTAGACATTTTAAAAACGCTAGTCTAACACACTAGAGGTCCCCTGTTCGAACCCGAGTTTCTCGAAATATGAGTGTCTTTTCGAGTTCAAAGTGTTATTTTGGATTCTTACCTTGCCTGGGTGGTGTAGTTGGTTATCACGCTAGTCTCACACACTAGAGGTCCCCAGTTCGAACTCGGGCTCAGACATTTGAAAATTTATATTTTTTTCGAGTGTCCTTTCGAGTTCAAAGCGTTATTTTTTATTGTTACCTTGTTTGGGTGGTGTAGTTGGTTATCACACTAGTCTCATACACTAGAACTCTTCAGTTCAAACCCGAGCTCAGACATTTTAAAATTTATATTTTTTCACTTACAACATTCTCGTTTTAAGAAGTCTCTCGAAATATGAGTGTCCTTTCGAGGTCAAAGGGTTATTTTGGATTCTCACCTTGTCTGGGTGGTGTAGTTGGTTATCACGCTAGTCTCACACACTAGAGGTTCCCGTTCCCCGGCCTCAGACATTTTAAAATTTTTATTCACTTTAAGAAATCTCCCGAGTTCAAAAATTTATATTTTTTCCTTGCAACATTCTCACTTTAAGAAATCTCCCGAAATATGAGTGTTTTTTCGAGTTCAAAGCGTTAGTTTGGATTCTTACCTTGTTTGGGTGGTATAGTTGGTTATCACGCTAGTCTCACACACTAGAGGTTTCTGGTTTGAACCCAGGCTCACACATTTTAAAATTTATATTTTTTCCTTACAACATTCTCAGAGAAATATGAGTGTTCTTTCGAGTTCAAAGCGTTATTTTTGATTCTCACCTTGTCTGGGTGGTGTAGTTGGTTATCACGCTAGTCTCACACACTAGAGGTCCCCGGTTCAAACCCGAGCTCAGACATTTTAAAATTTATATTTTATATTTTTTCATTTTTTCACTTACAACATTCTCACTTTAAGAAGTCTCTCGAAATATGAGTGTCCTTTCGAGTTCAAAGCGTTATTTTGGATTCTCACCTTGTGTGGGTGGTGTAGTTGTTTATCACACTAGTCTCACACACTAGAGGTCCCCGTTCAAACTCAGGCTCATACATTAAAAAATATTTATTTTTTCACAAAATTTATATTTTTTCACTTACAACATTCTCACTTTAAGAAGTCTCTCAAAATATGAGTGTGTCTGGGTGGTGTAGTTGGTTAACAAGCTATTCTTACTCAATAGAGGTCCCCGGTTCAAATTGGAGCTCAGAAATTTTAAAATTTATCTTTTTTCACTTACAACATTCTCACTTTAAGAAGTCTCTCGAAATATGAGTGTCCCTTCGAGTTCAAAGCGTTATTTTTAATTCTCACCTTGTCTGGGTGGTGTAGTTGGTTATCACGCTAGTCTCACACACTAGAGGTCCCCGGTTCAAACCCGAGCTCAGACATTTTAAAATTTATATTTTATATTTTTTCATTTTTTCACTTACAACATTCTCACTTTAAGAAGTCTCTCGAAATATGAGTGTCCCTTCGAGTTCAAAGCGTTATTTTTAATTCTCACCTTGTCTGGGTGGTGTAGTTGGTTATCACGCTAGTCTCACACTAGAAGTCCCCGGTTCAAACCCAGGCTCAGACATTAAAAAATTTGTATTTTTTTACTTACAACATTCTCACTTTAAGAAGTCTCTCGAAATATGAGTGTTGTTTCGAGTTCAATGCGTTATTTTGAATTCTCATCTTGTCTGGGTGGTTTAGTTGGTTATCACGCTAGTCTCACACACACACATTAGAGATCCTCGGTTCAAACCTATATTTTTTCCTTACAACATTCTCACTTTAAGAAGTTTCTCGAAATATTTTTTATTCTCATCTTGTCTGGGTGGTGTAGTTTGTTATCACGCTAGTCTCACACATTAGAGATCCTCTATTCAAACCTTGACTCAGAGTGGTGTAGTTTGTTATCACGCTAGTCTCACATATTAGAGGTCCCCTATTGAAACCTTGACTCAGAGTGGTGTAGTTGGTTATCACGCTAGTTTCTGGTGTAGTTGGTTATCACGCTAGTCTCACACATTAGAGATCCCCGATCCCCAGTTTGAACTTGGGCTTAGACATTTTAAAATTTATATTTTTCCTTAAAATATTCTTATTTTATTTTTTCTTTAAAATATTCTCACTTTAAGAAGTCTCCCGAAATATGAGTGTTCTTTCTTGTTCAAAGGGTTATTTTTCTCGAAATATGAGTGTCCTTTCTTGTTCAAAGGGTTATTTTGGATTCTTACCTTGTCTGGGTGGTGTAGTTTGTTATCACGCTAATCTTACACACTAAAGGTCCCCGGTTCAAACTCTTGTTATCACGCTAATCTTACACACTAGAGGTCCCCGGTTCAAACTCGAGCTCAGACATTTTAAAATTTATATTTTTTCACTTACAACATTCTCACTTTAAGAAGTCTCTCGAAATATGAGTGTACTTTCGAGTTCAAAGAATTTTTTTGGATTCTCATCTTGTCTAGTTGGTGTACTTGGTTATCATGCTAGTTTCACGGTCTCCGGTTCGAACTCGGGCTCAGACATTTTAAAATTTAGATTTTTTCCTTGCAACATTCTCACTTTAAGAAGTCTCCCGAAATATGAGTGTCATTTCGAGTTCAATGTTCTCTGATTGCGATGTCGTTGTCAGCCATACATGGTCGCCTTTCCTTTACCTGAAAATGATGTAGCACACAACCTGACTATTTCTCAATTTGATGTATGGTCGCCTTGCCTTTACCTGAAAATGATGTAGCACACAACCTGAGTATTTCTCAATTCGAGGAATACTCAGTAAGTGACCTCACTATTGGGGGTGACGTCGTAAAAATGCAAACACATGCAAGTTATCTAGGGACATATTGTTAAGACCATCATAGTGGTGGCCTCAAGTCCGGACTAACTTGGATGTGTAGTACTTCCTTACACATGATCCACACATGCGACATGAATCTCCAGGCGGTTTGCACCCCCTGGACCAATCATAGTTGAGCTAGCTGTTAGTAACATCGTTTAGAGATCAATAGACCCCTGAGTGTCAGGCGCGACATGATCACCATCATCATCTTAGTGTACGTGTCCGTTTTAATCATTATAAAAGGAGAAGTAGCCTGATGTTTATGTACAAACATAATGCATGAGGTCCCTATGGTTTCTCATCTTTAAAACATATTTAACACAACCCTAATTTCATCCTTATATTATTATAAGTTATATATGTGCATTAGTCTTCATACTTTCATCTTCATTAATATTAACTAGGGTTGTTTCCTAGGAAAATTATCATCATAATGCAATATGGTATTCAAAACATGCTTCTCATCTCAATATAAAAAATAACGTCATGTTAAGAAAATACCATCATCTTACGTCATCATACTAGTATGCATTGTTATTATATTACACATCATAATCATCGTAAAACATGATAAGACATCATCATATAACTCATTTACGTCATCATATGTCATATATCATAAATCATCATTAAGCATCATGCGTATAAATCATAAGTGACACGTGCAGGTGCCACTAGGCACGTGTTGTCATACATCAAGCAATTGTCCAGCCTATCCTATAGTAAGGCCGCTTACTTGGTTACTTGGTTGGCCTTAGCTGTCTTTTCCCTAAATTTTAGTTCGCGAATCTTTCGTTCCTCGAAGTTACTCCAAACTGAGAATATTTGCTAAAACCATCTCACCTAAATGGTGGTGAAAGTTCTCTATTTATAATTATTTGCATAATAAAATAATTACAAAGGATATGGAAAGAGCAAAAGAGTAATAAATGGGTACAAGATATTTGACTGTAATTAAAGGAAAAATATGATACCTATAGTAAGCCGTAAAAGGCAAATATCTGGATATTTTTCTTTAATAAAAGGTCAAATATAGTACCTATAATATACTATAATGGAAGGCTAAATATCCTCAATATAACTTATCATAAAGGGTCAAATATGATACATATGGTAAACAATAATTCAACATCCCCCCCCCCCCCCCCCNAAGATTGAATCTGAAAAATTCAAAATGAGGTCGAGAAACACTTTTAATGAGAATGTCAGCAACTTGGAGATGGGAAGGTACATACTGTGTGTGAAGTTTGCTAGCGATAACTAGTTTATGAAGGAAATGATAATCTAATTTAATATATTTGGCCCGCTTGTGAGAAACGAGATTAGAGCTAAAAAAAAATAGCACTTTTGTTGTCACATAAGATGCATAAGCCAAAAAAGTTCAACAACAGTCATGGCAAGAGCACGATACTCAGATTCACAGCTGGAGCTGAGATAGTAGGTTATTTTTTGGCACTCCAAGAAATGAGATTGTTACCAAGATAAATGGAATAACCGAGTTTAGAACGACGAGGATCGAAAAAAACCAGCCTAGTAAGCATTCGAATAAGCCACTAGTGCATTAGGAACAGTGAATGGACGAAAGGTAAGATCAAATTGGAGTGTTTGCTTAACATAGTGAAGAATACGTTTAACAACAAGAAAGTGGTCTGCAGTAGGAACATGCAAAAATTGACTGACAGAATTGACAGCATGGGTAATATCTGGACGCGTAATGGTCAAGTACTGAAGCTAACAAGAGATCGATAGAGAGTAGGATTGGAGAAAGGAGAACCATCAACAGTTAGGTGTTGAGAAATAACTATGAGGTGTGGACTGATTTTCTATTGAGCAACTGAGCATGAGTAAGAATATCTCGAGTATATTTTAACTGACCAATAAAGAGACCTTCCGGAGTGGGTGAAGCTTCAAGATCAAGAAAGTAACCGAAAGAACCGAAATTCTTGGTAGCAAACTCATTATGAAGGTTGCGAGTAAAGCTTCCAAGAAGAGATGAGTTTTTGCCCGTAACAATAATGTCATCAACATAAAGAAGCATAAAATAAGGTTAGTTTGCTGATGAAAGACAAAAAGAGAAGTGTCAGAGCGACTCCATAAAAAAAAAAAAAAAAAAAAAAAAAAAAAAAAAAAAAAAAAAANTTAGAAGAAATAAGCTGAAAGGTTGAAACCAGGCGCGAGGAGCTTGCTTTAAGCAATAGAGAGCTTTTTTTAATAGATAGATATGAGTGAAAATCGAGGATTCATATTCACATAAGGTTGGTTCATATGAACATGTTCAATAAGAGTGCCATTGAGGAAAGCATTCTTGACATCAAGTTGGTAAAGTGGTCATTTATTTGTGACAGTAAGAGAAGGCACAACATGGACAGCAGTAGCTTTGACAACCTGACGGAAAGTCTTAGTGTAGTATAGACCAAGAACTTGAGTATAATCTTTGGCAACAAGACGAGCATTGAAATGCTCGACGAATCTATTGGGCAAATATTTAATACGAAACGGCTATTTAGAGCCCACGATGTTGGTGTTGGCAAGACGAAGAACTAAAATTTAAGTGTCATTTTGTTGTAAAGCTCAAATTTCTTAATCCATGGCAGCAAGTCAAGCAGGATTCTTAGCAGCAGATTTAAATCTTCTTGGTTCAATGGATGCAAAAAGAATAGAAAGAAGTCCATATGAGCCCAAAATGCCAAGATTTGCTGGATGACAAGTCTTGAAGATACTAGGTTTGGCTCGTGTTATCATAAGAAGAGAGCCCAAAGAAGAAGAGAAATCAACAGTAGGTACAATAGAGGGTAGATTAGTAGTCGAGGGTGGCAAAGAGGAACCTGCAAGAGAAGTATCAACCTACACAGACTCATCCACAAGGTCAGATCAAATATCACACAGATGAGCTAGATCAAGGAATGTGCGGTGAAGAAGTGGTAGGGAGATGAATCAATATGGTAAAGATGCGGTTCCAAAAAAATTTAAATATGAAGAGAGAAAAG
Source organism: Cucurbita pepo subsp. pepo (assembly GCF_002806865.2). Taxonomy (NCBI): domain Eukaryota; kingdom Viridiplantae; phylum Streptophyta; class Magnoliopsida; order Cucurbitales; family Cucurbitaceae; genus Cucurbita; species Cucurbita pepo. The sequence continues at coordinate 3,021,104 of NC_036649.1, read as the reverse complement.
AAGTTGGGCCTTTAACCCAAGAAAATGCAAGGAATGCAGCGGGGAGAAAGTTTGTTATACATCTAATCACGCAAGCAAGGATAAACATGACAAGGGGATGAAAATTGTCATAATGCGAAGAGTAGCCGTAGAGGAGTACAAAGGGTGACTTACCTCCAAGGAGTGGAGTAGGAAATCGGTTGATAATATAAACTACAGTGTTGAAGTCGTCAACAAAAAAACGAGGAGAAAGATGAGAGTGAAAGAGAAGGACCAAGCCAGTCTCAGCCACGTGACGATATTTTCTCTCAACACAACCATTTTGAGCAGGTGTATGGACAAGAGAGTTGATGGTGGATGTTAGAAGTACGTAAGTGAGTTTTGAAGCAAGTTCTAGTAAATTCAGCACCTCCATTGTTTTGAAAAACCTTGATACGGAGTAGAATGTTGACTTTCCCACAAGTTTTTGAAATTGAAGAAAAATATCAAAGAAATCAAATTTAAAATTTAAAGGGTAAAGCCAAGTGAATAAGGAATAATCATCGATAAAAATAACATAGCAAAGAAAATCCAAATTGGATGTGACGGGTAAAGGACCCCAAAGATCACAATGAATAAGGTTTAACACATGAGACGACCTATATTCATTGCGGGAATAAGGCAATCGATGATTTTTTGCAAGCTGATAGGTACTACGTAGTGATGGAAAAGGCAATAAAGATGTAAGAGAAAGAGGACCTTTTTTTTTATTTAAAAAAAGAAATAACAAAATAATTCACATGCCCAGACGAGCATGTTATAAATCATATGAAGCACGTAAAAATTTGTTTCTAAGAAGCAGAGTTGCCGTGCTTCAGCACATATAGCCCTCCATCTCTTTTACTTGTTGTCACCCCTTCTTGTCTGACAATTCTGGATAGTAAGAAGATTAACAAAGAGAGGAAAATTAGACGTTAATTTACTAATTGGAAGGAGAGTTTTAGTGAGATTATGGACAAGAAGACATCTAATAAGTGAATATTTGGAACGAGAGAAAGAATACAAGTGTGGATAATGGGTAGGAATGCACCGTTTCCTACCATTACAGAGTCCTTACCAGTGTAATTTTTAGACTGATCCAAAATAGATGGATTAACGGTCATATGGGCCAAAGCCCCAGTGTCCAAAAACTAATCAACGGCCTTGGGTCTAGCAATAGAACAATACGTGTTGAAGACTTCAACAAGGTGAGCATGAGTAGAATCAGACCGAACATATTGTTGGTTGTAGCAGACAACATAATGGCTCTCCATGCGGCATATTTGGCAGCAAGGTGGTCGACGAACTTAACTCGAGTGGGTTCGTCCTCGGTTGGAAGAGTTGTTCTGGGAATGAGAGCGACCTCACTGGTTGCTAAAGGAAGCAAGATGACTTCCATGGGCGTAGCCACGATTAGTGGTTGTGAATATCGTAGGAGCAGAGTCAGAAGACTTAAAGGAGCGGTGGAACAACTCAAACTTAGCTTTAGAGACTAAATCTGCAAAAAAAAAAAAAAAAAAAAAAAAAA